>NC_037670.1:86459621-86682386 GCF_003255815.1 Theropithecus gelada
TTCTGTAGCAAAATCTTTAGATGCTCAAATTCATATCAGTGAATGTGTTTTCTCTGAAATGCACATCTTAGAATATGAAATCCAATCAAAGTATACCTTTATATTTAAATAAAAACTGATTTATCTTTTAGCAAAGATGTTGACATATGATAATTTAGTCTCTACGAATAATAGTTCAATAATTATGTAAGAGGAGACACTAAGACCAGATATAGGGGACAAAACTAAAACACTAAAACCAAGTAGAGTTTTCTTCAACAAAAGATATTTCCAGTATAACGATCTGTGAAAAATAGATCATGTATTTCAGACCAAATGAACCTTACCTTATATTCTGCTTGTTTAAACAAGTAATAAGGAAAGTAAATCTCTTTTGGCCATTAATATCAGTTTAGTGAAAATCCAAGGCCATTATAATAAGTCCTTTTCTACAAAATAAAACAATTATTTCTCAACAAAGGCAAAAATGCCTAAAAATGCACAGTATTAAAACCAAAATCTAGCTGTCCCCTTTGCTTCAGCAGGTTTACAGTTTGAGAAAATATTCTTTACTGGTCTATTAGAAGGAAAAGTAAAACCTTTGTGCTTTTTAAAAGGCAAAACCTCAAGCAAAACAGCTAAATCCTTCCTTTTCCCTCTGTGTCCTCAGCCCTGGGTCCTCCCAGAAGATGACCATGTCACATGATAATGATTAATTCACCAAGTACAAGTAGCTGAGTAGTAAATCCCTCTTTACTCTTTGAGATTTATTTTCTACATTTACAAATGTTTACCATTCTGGTTTTAAATACTTCAGATTAAGAGAAGAGTTATAGACAACAATCCATTAATATGAACTTGGATCATGAAGTCTGTGAAGTGAGCAGACTGTTTCCTGTGGCCTCTGTCAGCGGTTTCCTGCCTGCCATCAGTACAAGGAACTGTTCATGGGATTGTACTCACAGCTTTGTTTCTGTTAGAAATGTGTTTTATTTTCTTTATAAAATAATGGGTAATCTTTAAAATTGATTTTAGATGGTTTGAGGCATTACACCACAAAAGTAATGAGCACTAATGCCAATGATACTGGACACAAATTCATTTTAGCTTTATTTCATGTCTGAAGCAATTCTACTGAGCCTTGAACCGCTCACATGTTGTTATTAACTTGCTAGTAACTTAACACATGGGTACAGCAAACAAAAGTGATCAGAGTCCAGGTTGATTGGGACCTCAAGGCTACTGTCCTTTTTCTTGAGCTATAATTCAATTTCCAATTTTACTGTACATTAGACTCATTATTTCCCAGTGTTTTCTTTTTCTGCTCAATACTGCCATCTGGAGGACACACAGATGAAAAGAGAAGGAGCCAGGCTCACCAAGCTCACAATTCCAAAGAGGGAGAAAGATGTGGCTGAGGAGGGAACATCTGAACACTTCCCCAGGCCTAGAGTTCAAACCAGTCAGTCGGCTAGACCGTTTTGGTCTTTGGAATCTCCTCTGTTTCTCTGGCTAAATTCATGCCACCATACTCCATGAGTATGAGTTTTAAATAAGCAAAAATAATTTTTAAATGTATTTATATGCTTTTTATTTTATAGTCAGTTCATTCTGAAATTTAAAATGAAAATTTTTGAGTGTTTTCCCATCTGGTTAGGTGAGCATAATTAATTTATTCTGAGTACTATTTCGCTTACTATCAGAGAGGGCTGTGACTGCCACCATCATAATATTAAATCTTATTTTTTCCTTAGTCATGTTTGTGCCATATTTTCCACAAACAAATCTAATAGCAGAAAATCAATTTCAAACCTAATATAAAGAGTACTTTGTAAAACAGTGAATAAAATGTCATTTGTAGAAACCTCCATTTAAAAAGTATATGATTTTCAAATCTTTATAAAAGGAATGAAAAATAGCCTCTAGGATTTTAAAATAATTTCTAAAAAGATATTTATAGTGCAAATCAGAAGTTATTCCTTTCCCCATAACAATTTTAGACTAAACAAAGAAAAATCTGGTTTTTTCCCTAAATTGGACACAGTTGAAAAGCACAGTTTTCTTCAACATGATTTTATTAGATGTATTATATATATGATGGTTTAGCTAAGAACAATATATAGCTATGCAAAATCATTTCATCCTAACTAAGGATGTCCTGGGTCTACTGAACCCAATACAATGATATATATACACATCTGTATAGTACATGGAAGATTAGCAGTTTGATGTAGGAAAAAAAAATTAACTCAGCCTGTTTAGCTCTTACTATAAGAAAAAATAAAACCTACAAATCTTCATTGAAGATATTCATGATCTGTGCTGTGGTGCCCTCTATTGAATACAAAGACATAAAAATCGTGTGTGTGTAAAACTAGCTGTCATGGTTCAACACTAGCCTTTTGTAAAAAAAACTTTAATATTCCTTAATATTTGAAGAAATACAAAACCATGATACTAAAGTCTAAACTGTAGGGTAAATGTAGTTGTATTAATGGGATGAATTCAGTAAAGAAGGAAAGTAGCTCCCACTCATGAATAAATCTGTTCAAACCTAAACTGAAAATCCCATTCAAACCTAAAAATTAGTAGGAATTCCATTTTCCATAGTTGGAGACTTACTGAGTTTATGTTTTTTAGCCTATAACTTACTTTTCGTAACTATTAGAAGTTACTTTACGTTTATAATTACTCAGGGGCAAGAATACAAAAGGGAGATTATAGTTAAGACTGAAAAAAAATGAGTATATTTGAAAAATCTCACAATCATAGCAAATTTAGCCAGCATTTAAGAGTACTGCTAATTTTAAATTTGCCAGGTCCTGGGATTCATATAGTACATCCACCTTTCCTATAATTTCTTTATCTATAAAACTGAGATAATATCCAACTCCTAAGATTTTTGTAAATACTGAGACTAAAACATGTAAAATGCCAAGCACATAGAAAGTGTTCAATAAATGGTGGAAATTATTCTTATTTGGCACCCAGTCAAAGAAACAATTTTCTAATTCCTCTACAAAGATCAGTACTTTCTTATTAAATATGTATCATTTCACAAATGACCTTAAAGAAAAATAGATATATATACACATATACAAAGACATTGTGGTTTCAAAAGGTTTGAACATATTTAGTGCTTCTGGTTCATAACTTCAAAACTTACATGAAAACCAGGCTTTAAAAATACATGCTAAAAACCTACAATACAAGCATGTTTCCATGTTTTAATGCTGTGGTTTCTAAAATTCCTCTACGAACAAGGTACAGGCTATTGATGGCTGGCCCTACTTAGGTAACCAATGGGGGTTCAGAGGATGTCAGACTGGGGCCAAGACACAGGGCCGAGGTATACATCACATCCAGTTTCCTAAAGTGGACCTGGGTTGGGTGAGGGTAGAGCGCACCAGGGGCAAAGACGTCGAGGGTGCTGCCTTACACAACCCAGGCAAGCACAGATCTGAAGGACACAGAAGGGAGGCTGGGGAGGGTCAGCAGGGGCCGCAGAGCTCAGGTCAGGCCTGAAGCCAGCCCTGTGGTATTTGACTCCTCACTTCCTTCAGGTTTAGGCTGTGTAGAAGCACCAGCTTTCATTTTTAAAGTGAAATATTAACTTGTAGGCAAATGTTCACATACTACTGTGGAACAAATGGTATCACAAGAGAACCCCCTGCCAACTCCATGATTTGACAACCCAGTCGGATGGCAATCCAGATTCAGCGTTAATGAATCTAGCCGTAGCCCTGGATATGTACACAGTGCTCCCCACTAGAATGGAGGTGTCAGGAGGACAAGGACTTGTTCATTCTGTGCAGTCCTATGTCCGCAGCACACAGGATTAAGCATTCACTTAATAAACCTCTGTTGAATGAAGGATCGCTGCATGGTTTTTGGAGGTTTCTTCAAGTCCTTTTCATCTGTAGGACACAACCACTCAGTGAGGTTGGCTATGGGTGGGTAATATTACCCCACTCTATAGCAAACAAAGGCTTAAAAGGAATGAAGTGACTGCTCCAAGGCTCATATACAGCTACCAAAAAAACCAGGAATCATGATTATGGGAGACCTAGAACTCAGCTCCTTGAGTTCCTGAACCAGGACACTTTCTACTATGACATCTGCATCAAATACAACCAGCAAACAGTCAAACCATGCACTATGCAAAAATAACCTGGCACAAGCATAACCCCACTATGGCTGAATGACACTCACAAGGTCATTAATTTAATTTAGGTAGATCAACTGTGGATAGAAAGGTTGTGTTCAAAACAACGAAGTAATTCCTCGTCAAAAACATATACCCTGCACTTAACTAGCTATATAATTCAGAGGCATGTGCTGTCTTCTGGCCTGAAATAAGACTTCCCTATAGAAGACAAGCTGCCACAGCTCCCCCAGGACAACATCTACACTAGAGTGACAGGCAACTCTAGAATTGTGTGGCGGGGACCACATCTCAAGGGAGAGGCCATCAGCCACCTTGGCCTCATAGAGACAACAATTAAAATCAGAGGCCTCCTCTAGGGGAAAAGGCAGGAAAAACCTGGCCAGGTCTCTGTTCTGCCATGCCTGTGATATCCCCCAAAAATACAATGAAATGTTTTTGGAGGACTTGGCTCTGCTCATCTGTTCTTCTGGTCTCTTGCCATGTTTAATCCTCTGGCTTCTCTTCATTTGCCCACTCTCCCTCAATTTATAATCTTGGATCTTTCTGTATGTCTCTAGGACACCTTCAAAGGAAAGGCACTAAGTCAATCTAATAGAAATAAATATTAATATTAATGTGCATACTTAATATCCAAACCCTTTATGAGAGAGCCAAATGGGGAGGAGGCAATATATTATTTCAGGCTAGCTCTAAGGTCCTATTTAGTGAACCCCAAAGGAGATGACTTCAGATCCTGAAACTACTAGAAAAAGAAACAGTTCAGGAGATTGGGTCCTGTCACTAACTAGCAGTCACATGACTCAGCCTATTTCCTTATCTACAAAATTGGAAATTAGGAAAGCACAAGCTGTCTCATGTCTAAGTACATTAAGATACTAACAGCCAACATGAAGACAGCACACACTGCATGCCAGACACTGTCATGAGTGCTTTACAGTCACTAACTCGTCTATCTTCTCAACAACCCTATGAGGTAGGTACTATGATTACCCCATTTTACAGATGGGAAGACACAGGCAGAGAAGGTAAATGATCTGCCCAAGCCCCCAGCTAGTAAGTGGCAGAGTGAGGATCTGAAACCAGCTAGCCTGGCCTCGGAGTCTGGGTGTAAATCAGTGTGCTATATGGCCTCTAGCATTCTGGGTATTCCAGCATTCCAAAGAGTAGCCGGGGAGGGGCAGGGCGGGGGAATCACTGATAGTGTTATCTCAGGCAGCTTTAACTGCAATGCCCACCATCACAGAGTAATCCAGAGTTAATAACTCACTGAGACTGTTCACATGCCACCAAATACTCCTTTATAAACATTCCCTTCAAAGATCAGCATTAAACCATTAGAGGAACCCAGAAGGATATTAGCAGCCCATTATTGAACTGATTTTGGTCTGTAAATTCTAAGCATTGTAAACAAAGGCAGTTTTTAAGAAGCACCTTTTGATAAGTAGGCATATTTGTTTCCTGGCAAATTTTTACTTTTGTCAGCTAAACTCCCATGTAATTTGGATCTGCCTGACAGCTTAAAGGACCATGTATTTGTTATCTAATTGAATTCGTTCATTGTTTTCTTCCTGGAAGACTTGGTCCCAAATATGTACCAGATGATGTGAGCCACAAGATGGTGCTCTAATATAGGAAATGGACCAGTGGGTTTCACTTTAGTGCAGATTATTCGCATTTCAGAAACAGGAACATTCTTCCCCACGCCACCATGCAGCTCTTGCAAAGCGCTTGTTCACACCCCTTGTCTGGACACAGAAGTGTCTGGACACTCACTTTCTGAGGAAATCTTCCAGACCCTGGCGACGCTGATCCACATGCTGGCGATTGTTCATGTTGAAAAACAGGTTTTTAGATGGAAGTTCTGGAAGTTGTCTTAGGAGAAAGAAAAAAAAATGTTTTTAGATGATTAATTCAAGGTGCTTCTGTTACAGAAATCCCTCAAAGTGAAGGCAAATTACGTATGATGATTATTATCACACAATTATTCTATAATTATGATTACACATTATATAGTTATATAATAAGGATATGCGGAAGTCAGTTTAAAGAAAAACCTGTCTTTAAACATTTCTGAGGCCTTTCATGGCCTATACCTATCAAAGTTGGTAAAATTTAAGTGATAAATTTTAAATTCAGATGCAGTAGCTAAAAAACTAAACATACATCTTGTAATCAAGGCAAAAGCCTATAAAAATCCTTCATATCTTATATATCTTAATGAACATCAATTTCAAATATTCAATATAATGACAAAGTCTCCTCAATATACTCTAAATCACTTACACCAGCAACGCATTACTTTGGAGTCTTTGCCTCAGCCACACGAATTCTCTGTATCTTCTTCGTACACAGGATGTTTTCATTGTAAAACACATGCTATTAGTCTGTACAGAAAAAGTAGAAAAATGAGTCTCACCTGAGGGAAAAAAAAATGCATTTCTTGTATCTATAATTCACAATATGATCCCAATATTCATTCTAAATAGGATTTAAACCACGAAACATATATTTATATTTATGCCAGTACTCTGAAATCTTGCATATAACCCAGGAAGATAACAGTCGTGAAGACAGCCAGGATGATGGAAATAAGCAGTGTTGCCCCAGGGCGAGGTATGACCTGGCCACTGCCTGCATCCTGAAGGAGCCTCCTACTCACCTATGAGCACTGCTTTCAAGAATAAATAATAAAAAATAAATCCTAACATATAAATGACAGGTAGGAGCTCCGGTTCATCCGTTGCATTTTACCACCATCCACGTAAGCTGGAGGAGCCTCTGGGGCTTAGAGACACCTCCTCACGACCCTTTATGAGACATTGCAGAAATCTTCATCTCCTTGACATGGCCACCCTGCAGATCACACAAATCACCAGGAATCCTGAAATCACTTTTAAACTAGAGAACAGCCTTCCCTTCTCTGCTGTATGTGAGACAGAGTATGTCCATCCAAGCCAGAGAATGGCTGTAGTGCGTGGGGGATAAGCATCTGGCATGGAGGACAGGCCGACCGGATTTCCAGTCCTGGTTCTGCTACAGGGCAAGTCACTCAAACTTCAGTTTCCTGAGTGCTAAAATGGGATGAACTAGTACATATCTAATTCATAGGGTGGTTGTGAGGATTGATAATAAGCACTTGGCCAATGTTGTCTATTAATATTACCATTAGTTACTAAGTGTTGTTTTCCTTCCAGATACTCTAAGGCAGACTTGGAAAAAGCCACCAATGGCGTCCCCATGCTAAGCTCAGCCACAATGCTTCTCCTTTGGGTAAATGTAAGACGAGAGTAAATATTCTCCTTTGAGTAAAACCTAGCAAAATATTTGTTTCTCCTGGTTTTTGAAAATATGAGTATCTCTATTCTCTGTATTTCAAAATCCGATTTTCTAATCTAAATGAGAAACAATTTTTTACCCCCAAGATGAGTACTATTTCAAAAATTATTATTCTACCACTTCATATGCCCAGTGATTGTTTTCCTTGGGAAATCTAAGTAATTATGTGCATTAGCTCTTAAACTGTTCTCATGAAATATATGACATGGTTCCTGGTATTCTTACACTTTGTAAAGTTCAGAAAACTTCAGAATGTAGACAGGTTAAGAGGCTCACCTCCAAGGTAGCCACTGGTCTAAATCCCATTATCTTTAACGATATGGCAGCAAAACCCGCTGGAAGGAGTTTGTGGCAAATAACATTCTGTGGGTGGACTTGGAGCACACCAGGGTGTCACTCTAATGTGCTCTTTGGGGACTAGGTTTGTAGACCATGTTATACCAGAACTAGTGCCCTAATGAGGCTTGAGCAGGTATCTTCCCAGTACCCTCTCCCTAAAGAACCCCTGACCACTACAGGGATTCCTGACATCTCAGACACAGGCTGGGTCCATTTAAACTCCCTTTAATGTCTCTGCTCACAACCACCAGGGCTGTCAATATCTAAAAATCCACCTGGTACCTACACCAGACTGAGGTCCACCCATAAGTCCTTCATTTGCAGGGCAGGTTCAGGGGAGTATTTACGATGGCTACCCAGCTCTAGGGTCTACTAGTTTAAAATTCCAAGTAAACGTTAAGATCCCAGAGTTGCGTGACATCATCTTCCTTGAGGTTAATTTAAACAAGTTGTAAGACCAGCTTCTCTACCTCGAAGCTCTATGGGTTAACAACTAAGAGAAGCCAACCAGAACTCCCTGGCTCTGCCATCCACTTTTAATTGTATGACAGGTGGAAGTCTCTTCAAGATTAGAGGATACTGAGATCACTAACTGATTAAGTTCCTCTAAATCTATTTGCTTGTTTTTGCTGTCCACCAAGCCAAGGCTTAGCCATTGTCAATTTATTAGTGTTTCAGAGAAGTGCCAGGACACCATCAAATACTATTTGTGGAACCCATCATTTCTGGCTCCAGATGGAGATTTCTGAATTTACAGCAGGCTATTTATAGAGCAGAGAAAAATCTATACTTCCATTCACTCCTGGGAATAATTAAATTTCATGCCTATCATGAAGTGCGTGATAAGGACGCACAATTTTTTTGGAGAAAGTTAGAAGGCAACTAAAAATATTTCATTTTACTTCAAATGCTTATTCTTATATAGTCATAATTTTCCACACAGAATGCAACTCCAGTGTGAGCTTATGAATAAAACCAAAACAGAATCAAAATCCATGGCGTATCCTGGAATGGCTTTACAACACAATCAAAAAAGCAATTCTGGGTTTTTCTTTTATTTTTTGAAGTTGGGGAAACTTCAGAGAAAAAAGGGAAGAAAGGAGAATTTAAAAAAAGAAAAGTTCTATGGCTGGTGTTTGGGTGTCCAATATACCAAGTGAGCTATTTATAATGGGATGATTAAATAATGGTTACATTTTACTTCACTTGTGCTATGAAGTCACGGATACAATCTGGGTCAGCTTCTATGCTCCCCAATTGAACTAATTTAGTTTGCATCTGATATGCATCTGATTTAGAGGCAAAAAGTATTGTCCTCAAAACTGGGGCCAATAAACTATAGCCTGAGAGCCAAATCTAGTCTGAGACCTCTCTTTGCACATAAAGTTTTATTGGAATACAATTATGCTCATTCATTTATGCACTGTCTGTGGCTGCTTTTCATCTGCAACAGCAGAAATAAGTAGTCTCGATAGAAACTGTGTGGCCCACAAACTGAAGATATTTACTACCTTTACAGAAAAAGTTTACGTACCCTTATTTAAGATGGTCACAGAAGGCCACACACCACACAACACTGTTCAAGAGATTGTAACACAGTAGGATCCACGCAAGGCACGTCATTTCTAGTTACATTAATTACTCAGATTCTAGACAAATTAATCACAATAATTGCACATATCCATTTCCCACCTTCTGATTCTATATATAAAACACCACACATCTCTTTTTCCAAAGAACTCTATATCCTCTCAAACTTGAAGGTTATCAGGCATCATATGATTCAGAAATATGCTATAGCAGATCATAAGAAGTGCCATTAATGAGCTATAAGTACTCTTTACCCGTGCATTTTAGATGCATGCGCATCTTCATATGTGAAGGCAATAAACATTAAAATATTAATATTAACAAAGGAACAATAAGGGATTCAAATAAGTAATTTTTCAACTTTAGGAACCATCTTACTAGTTCATGTAAGATAAAAGCATTAATTGTAATCATTCAAATTCAGTTTTTTGAATCAGAAAAACTTTTACAAGTGTCAACTTTATCCCATAAAATGTATCCCATAAAAGTCCCTCAAAATTACTATTTCTACTGACTTCATACTTACATGAATACATATCTCATAGTCAATGTAAGAATGCCAGAAGTCCTCCTTCTGAATCCTAGGATCTCGAACCCAGACACTTACAAATTCCTGTAATGGCATCATAAACAAAGAATTATCCTTCAGAAGTGCAAGTAGGACTGGAAAGAACTGAGCAAATGACTGCACTAAAACAAAACTGAAATGAGCTTTAACCAATGTGGTACTTGTAATACTTTAAAAAACAAGAAGTAAAGTTAATGAATCAGGCACCACGAGCAAATCCAGAAAACACTTTTGCCACATAATGGAATTTTTTAAATAATGCAAAACTGAAGTGGGAGCACTTCTGGATAGTTTTACTGGTTATCTGAAGACAAAGTATACTGTAAAACTGACTTTTAATTTTTAATCATAAAAAATTGGTCCAGGTTTTTTTCGAATTTAAAAAGTGATCATTTCTTACTTTCTTCATCTCTCCAAATTGAAACAATGGGCCCTTCTGGGTAAGTTGCTTATTAGGACACAAATAAGAAAGGGCACCAGGCCAAGCATGGCAGCTCACACCTGTAATCCCAGCACTTTGGAAGGATCTCTTGAGCCCAGGAGTTTGAGACCAGCCTGGGCAACATGGCGAAACCCCATCTCTACAAAAAATACAAAATTAGTCAGGCACGCTGGTGCACGCCTGTGGTCCCAGCTACTCAGGAGGCTGAGGAGGGTGGATCACTTGAGCCTAGGAGGTCAAGGCTGCAGTGAGCCTTGATTGTGCCCCTGCACCCCAGTCTGGGCAAAAGAGCAAGACCCTGTCTCAAAAGAAGAAAAAGAAAGGATACCAAAGGTCATGGGAAAAGTAAGCAAAGAGGGTTGAAGTTGACTTTGTGCATACATCCCAGCCACATGAGAATAAGCAATAACAACTTATTAACAGAAAGAGGAACACCTTCTTTTACATAATACTTTTCTATTTTTAAAATACATTTCCCCTACGTTAAATCATTTCATCTTCATAATCTTTGTGTTATACATAGAAATTAGGGATATTAAAAGTCATATACAGTAGATAATTTTGTTCTTTTATAAAGATAATAAGAATAGAAAACATGGGGTAAAATTTAAAACAATAGGCCGGGCGCAGTGGCTCACGCCTGTAATCCCAGCACTTTGGGAGGCCAAGGTGGGCGGATCACAAGGTTGATTGAGACCATCCTGGCCAACATGGTGAAACCTCATCTCTACTAAAACTACTAAAATTAGCTGGGTGTGGTGGCGCGTGCCTGTAGTCCCAGCTACTCATGAGGCTGGGGCAGGAGAATCACTTGAACCCAGGATGCGGAGGTTGCAGTGAATCGAGATTGCGTCACTGCACTCCAGCCTGGCGACAGAGCAAGACTCCGTCTCAAAAAAAAAAAAAAAGAACAAGATAACCCTATAGTGATGCTCTTTGACCATTATTTCTTTTCCTTTTTCTCATTTTTGAGATAGGGTCTCACTCTGTCACCCAGACTGGAGTGCAGTGGTACGATCTTGGCTCACTGCAGCCTCAAGCTCCAGAGCTAAAATGATCCTCCTACCTTAGCCAATCTCACCCCCAGTAGCTGGACTATAGGCGGGTGCCACTATGCCCAGCTAATTTTTTAAATTTTTGTAGAGACAGGGTCTCGTTATGTTGCCCAGGCTGATTCCAAACTCCTAGGCTCAAGCAACACTCCTGCCTCAGCCTCCCAAAGTGCTGGGATTATAGGTATGAGCCACTGTGCCCTGGCCATTATTTCTTCTTCTCTATTTATTTTTTTTTTATGTGCATTAAGAGACAACCATCATTTCTTAAAAGCATATTCTAAATTACAAGAGGGACTAAAAGACCATTTTTAAACCAAAGTATCCATAATATTCCCTAATCACAGTGTGATAAAGCAGATTCTGCCCAGGGATGGAAACAGAAGCAAAAATCCAGATACTTTGCTCTTGGTCTATGCTTTTCACCTCCATCTCTTGTCACTGTGTATGCGGGTGTGTCTCTTAAAATTTTAAATGTACACTCAAAATTCATTGCAGCACTAAGACTCCACATATTTTTTCAATCCTGAAAATACTTAACTTGGAGTGCTAAATATCACTATTCTCTTGTGGATGACAAACTTCTTCTTCTCTGCTCCCTGAAATGTTTCTGTGCCTGAGTGCCATCCCAGGCCGTTGTTCTCTGCACACTATTGCAATTCTAGGGTGACCTCATCCAAACACATTCAACCCCCTCGCATGGGCTGATGGTCCCCACCCAAAGCTCCATCCCAGTCCAGGCACCTCTCCCATGGATCCAGCCTCTAGCTTGATCCACCTAGAAGTCCCTTGAGCACGCCGTGCCCATACCCTTCCCACATCATCCTGCTCCCCTTCTCAGTGAAGAGCATCTCCCACCAACCCCAGCTAGAAATCCAGTTCTCCCAGACCCCTCTGTTTGACTCATTCCCCAAATCCACACAGACCAAGTCCTTCAGAGTCATTCTCCTTGGAACCACTCACAACTATTCCCTCTGCTACTGCCTTGGTTTAAGGACCTCTAGCCCAACATTAATGCAAGAACTGCTAATTTATATCTGGGCCCATATCCAGTGCATTCCCCACATGAAGACAAGAATGGCTTCAAAACACGTATCTGATGATGTTGCTTTCCTGCTGAAAATACTTCAAAGGCTGCCCCATAACCTTCAAGTTCAAACTCCTAAACTAGCACAATACAGCCTTTCATGATTTTCACTCTGCTTATTTTCAAAGGCTAAGCATAGGTCCCCCTAAGCAACATGCCACTTCACACTTTCAGCCTTCGACCAAGCTGTTCTCTCTGCCTGGACTGCTAGGCCACCCTACTGCCCTTTTTTTTTTTTTTTTTTTTAAATCTTCTCTCTTTTTTTTTTTAATCTTCTCTCTCTTTTTTTTTAATCTTCTCTTTTCTTCTACTGTTTTTTGCCAACTCCAATTCATTCTTCAAATGCAACTTGGTTCCCACTTTTTCTGGGAACCCTTCTCGGATTCACCCAGTCTGACTTATTTGACCCTCCTCTGAGCCCCTAACGTCTCTGGGATTGCCTTGGACATAGTCCCTACTCACCATGTCCTACTGTGCTGTATTGTAATTACCTGTAGGCCTCCTCTAGCAGGTGCTAAGCTCCTGTAGGGCAGCTTAGGCTGTCTTGTAAGACTTGAATGCCTGATACATCCAATGCATTCCATTAGTATCATTTAATGAATAAATAAATGCCTGCAGGAATAAACAAACTGCTTTCAGGAAAGGAAAATCAAACTTCACTTGAAATTAAAACCTCATCTACTTGGATTATTGGGCTCCATGAATTAATGGTAAGTTATTTAGCAGCTGGTCTAAAGTTTATTTTATTTAACAAACCCCTTCCTCTAAGGATGTGCCAATTAACAGCATAAGGATACAAGAGCAATGTTTAAGATCTGGTAGAACAAACTGTTTTCTAGCACCCTAAAGAACCCAGAAGCACCTATTTACATAGAAATAATTGAAAATCCTTCTGATAGCTTCAATAACTTAGTCCCCTAAGACTTGTACCAGGCAACAATTTGTTAGCCTAGTTGGAGCTAAAATATGTACTCAAAAGTAATAAAAGTACATTTATTTTAAAATATTCTATAATTCACATGGGTCTCCTCCTCCCCCACTCTGCAATTAGTAGGAATTAGTGAAGTTTCCCCATACTCTCAGCTACAAATAGCACACCCAGGAAGCCAAGGTTCACCTCTAATCTCTTAATTAGACGCATCCCTCATGACATTGCCCGCCATCCTTCAAAGGAATGTTGACAGGCTGTCAGCCACAGAGGACAGTTCCACAGCCCCTTACCTAGAATCATATGGATTTCCTAGGAAAATTGCTTCAGCAGCTGCAGTTAGTCAATTTAATAACCTTATTAAACACTTTAATGACTTCTTGGGCCTAACGACTATATGTAGTAGGAAAAAGCCAGGCAGAGTGGAATTAAAAATTTAGACTAACTGTCCCTACTGTTCTCCATGTGAAAACAGACTTCTAAAGAAAGACAGACTCCTAGACTCTTTGAAGATCTAATTCCTGTGTTATCCTATAATAATCACCCTTTGATTTCAATTTCCCTGTTTTTCCCCCATCCCCACACCCCAGGTTTGACCATTATCCACTTCTACCCTGTCTTTTTTTTCCCTTAGCCCTTATGTGAGATGAAACTAATAATAACAATAACTGTATTGTATTGTACCAGGGCACTCGACATGTGGCGTGCTTTGTACTGTTTCACAAATGTTTTCTTCAATCTTTACAACAACCCTCAGAGCTCAGTATATTCTCATCCTACTCTACAGATTTTTTATATGAGGATTCTAAAGCTTAAGCAACTGGCCCAAAGTCAAATGACCAGTCTGAGCTAAGTTGCAAACTCACATCTGCCTTCTTCCAAAGACTGTACTCTAAAACATGTTCCATCTAGTGATTCTTTTAGTAATAACAAATATTAGGCAATTTCCAACTTCACTGTAATTGTATTGTTTTGGAGGGGGAAGTTTTTTCTACTTTTATTAGCTAAAATACCAGTTCAGACAACATGCTCTTCTCAAACTCTGTCCTTCTGGCTTCTTAAAGCTTTGTATTTCATTTTTGTATTTCTAGCACCAAGCACGGTACTGGCACGTACTAAGTGCATATTAAATGTTTCGGAATTAACCAACTGATTTACAAGTAAGATCTTTTAAAAGACAGAGGTCCTCTATGCTGAAAATCGTAAGATGCTATTGAAAGGAATCAAAGAGACATACTATGTTCACAAATTGGAAGACCCAACATAATTAAGAGATAAATTTGCCCAAAATTGATCTGTAGGTTTAACACAATTCCTATAAAAAATATCAGCAAGATTTTTTTGAAGACATAAATGGGCTTATTCTAAAATTTATATGGAAAGGGAAATGTCTTAGAATAGCCAAGAATTTTTTGAAAAAGAATAAAGTGGGAGGAAGCCTTCTTCCCAATGTTAAGGCTACAGTAGCAAGACAATGGAGTCCTAGAGAGGGACAGACACAGTAGATCAATGAAAGAGAACAGAAAACCCAGAGAGAGACCTACACAAATATGCCCACCTGATTTTTGACAAAGGTGCAAAAACAATTCAAAGGAGAAGGAAAAGCCTCTCAAGAAATGGTTATGGAACAACTGGACATCCATAGGCCAAGAGATGAACCTCAACCTAAAGCTTGCACCTCATACAAAAATCAACACTAACCAAACCACAGATGTAAATGTCAAACATAAAACATCAGAGAAAACTTTTAGAAAAACTTTTAGAAAAAAAAAAAAAACATCAGGCCAGGCACAGTGGCTGATGCCTGTAATCCCAGCACTTTGGGAGGCCGAGGCGGGTGGATCATGAGGTCAGGAGATCGAGACCATCCTGGCTAACACAGTCATGCCCCATCTCTACTAAAAAATACAAAAAAATTAGCCAGGCGTGTGGGCAATTCACATAAGGAAAAAGTGATCAATTAGGCTTCACCAAGCTAAAAATCTTTGCTCTGCAAAAGACACTGTGAAAAATGTTAAAAGAGCAAATTACAGACTGAAGAAATATTTGCAGATTACACATCCCATAAAGGACTTGCATCTAGAATACATTAAAAAAAAAAAAAAAAAAAAAAAACTCTCAGACAGGCGAGGTGGCTCTCTCCTGTAATCCCAGCACTTTGGGAGGCCAAGGTGGGAGGATCACCTGAGCTCAGGAGTTCAAGACCAGCCTGGGCGACATGGTGAAACCCCATCTCTATGAAACATTTAAAAATTATTTAAAAATTAGCTGAGTGTACTGGCTCACACCTGTAGTCCCAGTTACTCAGGAAGCTGAGGTGGGAGGATTGCTTGACCCTGGCAGATGGGTGGGAGGTTGCAGTGAGCTGAGATTGCGCCACTGCACTCCAGCCTCAGCAAGAGAGACCCTGTCTCAAAACACTCATTCACTCACTCTAAAAACTCAATATTTTAAAAATAGAATTTAATTAGAAAACAGGCAAAAGACATGAAGAGGCATTTCACCCAAATAGGGCATTCAGATGGCAAACAAGCACGAGGAAAGATGTTCAACATCATTAACCATTAGGGAAATATAATTAACCCCACAATGATATATCATACATACCTATTACAGTTTCTAGGGGGATTACCACTATTTTTTATTTTAGCCATTGTGATAGGTGTGTTTTTTAAAATTTTCCATCATAGCTTAGTTTGAATCTTTGTAGCACAGTAAAGATGAGTAGGTGTTAACTGTAAAAATATTTACTTAGAGGCTGGGTGTGGTGGCTCAAGCCTGTAATCCCAGCACTTTGGGAGGCTGAGACGGGCAGATAACAAGGTCAGGAGATCGAGACCATCCTGGCTAACATGGTGAAACCCCGTCTCTACTAAAAAATACAAAAAAAAAAAAACTAGCCGGGCGAGGTGGCGGGAGCCTGTAGTCCCAGCTACTCGGGAGGCTGAGGCAGGAGAATGGCGTAAACCTGGGAGGCGGAGCTTGCAGTGAGCTGAGATCCGGCCACTGCAGTCCAGCCTGGGCGACAGAGCGAGACTCTGTCTCAAAAAAAAAAAAAAAAAATTTACTTAGATTACAGAAAGATCACACAAGACGAAAGCTAATAAAGCAGAACATCTAGGCGTTAAGTGAATATTAATTTTTCATAGCTTTGATGAGAATTTTCTACCATAAAAATGCAAACTTGTCTCAGTTTGTTCTTCCTTCTTAGGATATTTTTTTTCCTATTTCAAAGTAATGTTTTACATGTTCATGTATTTAAACTATTCATTCATTCACTTAAAATACATTGTATACCAACAATGCGCTAGGTACTTTTCCATAGAACTAATGGTTATAGAATTTACCAGTGTGGGCTGGGTGTGATGGCTCACGCCTGTAATCCCAGCACTTTGGGAGGCCACGGCAGGTGGATTGCCTGAGGTCAGGAGTTTGAGACCAGCCTGGCCAACATGGTGAAACACCGTCTCTACTAAAAATACAAAAATTAGCCAAGTGTGGTGGCACACACCTGTAATCCCAACTACCTGGGAGACTGAGGCAGGAGAATTGCTTGAGTCTGGGAGGCGGAGGTTGCAGCGAGCCAAGATCGTGCCACAGCACTCCAGCCTGGCCGACAGAGCAAGACTCTGACTCAAAAAAAAAAAAAGAATTTACCAGTGTGTTAATCACCGGAGTGCTATTCAGGACCCCTATATAACAATCTCACAACTAAAATCTAGCACATTTCTTATACTATATTCTTTACAAATAACAAAATAGAAAGGCAGAAGGAATATATCAAGTAACCTTCCTTTATTTCCTAACAACAGCTGTAACAAATAAGAGACATAGGACAAGGGATATTACTTGCCACTCTACAGCATGGAGTATGTTTAAATACCATCCTCTGGTGGTACTGAATGATGATTTTTTGAAAAGCTTTTATTACTTCAGGATAAACAACTGTGGAGAGATTTAGCTAGACCTGCCTTTTACAGGACTTATAATAGTTCACAATGTTTCAAGTTTCTTTACACAAGCAGTATCCCAAATCAGTGAGAGTTACCTTTTCATATCCTGTAACACATTAGGAAAAGTGCAGGAAAAAAAACAAAAAACAAAAAACCTCCTCTTCTGCAGTAAGAAATAATTGGCATCCACAAGGATGCAATCAGCAAAATCTAGAATGTGAAAATCTTTACAAGGCAAAAGATGCAATTTCTTCCACAAATAAATTGCAAAAGGGGGAAAAGAGAGAATTAAAGACTTTAAACAATGTATCAACCAAATGCAACGTGTGGTCCTTATCTGAATCCTAATTAAATAGAGAATTAGAATAACCAAGTATATAATTTTTTTCAAAATAATCAAGGTAATTTGCACATTGAATATTTGATGATATGAAGGAATTGTTTAATTATTTAACATGTGATAATATGGTTCATTTTTTAAAAAGGTCATTTGTTAGAAATGCATACTGAAATATTTACAGATGAAATTATATAATACCTAGAATTTGTTTCCAAATAATTGACTGTGGTAGCAGGAGGAAATAGATGGGGTGGGGATACAGCTTGGTTATGAGTTAATAATGAGTTAGTAAACTGTTGAAGCTGGTTGGTAGGTACATACATGGGGGTTCATTATATTATCATCTCTACCTTGTGTATTTTTTTGTTTCGGGGATTTAAGAGGCGAGGTCTCACTCCGTTGCACAGGGTGGAATGCAGTGGCTATTCACGATCGCTCACTGCAGCCTCGAACTCCTGGGCTCAAGTGATCTTCCCGCCTTGGCCAAGTTGCTGGAATTACATGCATGCACCAACACACCAAGTTTTGTGCAATTTTTTAACACAAACGGGAGCGTAACCTACATTTATAAATACTATTTTGTTTATTGGTTTGTTCACTGCACAGTCTTTCAGAAATCTTTTTATGTGAGCATATATATGTCAATGATACTTGTTTTAATATAAACCTTTTATTTTAAACAGTTTTAGATATAGAGAAATTATGAAAATAGTACAGAGTGGTCCTATACATCCCATACCCAGGTTCCCCTATTATTAACATTTTATATCAGCATGCTGCATTTGTAACAATTCATTAATCAACACTGACATGTTATTATTAACTGAAGTCCATACTTCATTAAGATTGCTGGTTGGGCACGGTGGCTCACGCCTGTAATCCCAGCACTTTGGGAGGTTGAGGCAGGCAGATCACTCACGAGGTCAGGAGATCATGACCATTCTGGCTAACACAGTGAAACCCCGTCTCTACTAAAAATACAAAAAATTAGCCGGGCACGGTGGCAGGCGCCTGTAGTCCCAGCTACTCAGGAGGCTGAGGCAGGAGAATGGCATGAACCTGGGAGGCGGAGCTCGCAGGGAGCCCAGATTGCGCCACTGCACTCTAGACTGGGCGACAGGGCAAGACTCGTTCTCAAAAAAAAAAAAGGTTGATTTAATTTTCACCTAATGTCATTTATCTGTTCCAAGATCCCACCTGAGATACATTATATTTAGTCATTGTGTTTCCTTGGGCTCCTCTTGGCTGTGACAGTTTCTCAGGCGTTCCTTATTTTTCATGACCTTGACAATTTGAGAAGCCCTGGTAGGTATTTTGCAGAATGTCTCTAATTGGGATTTGTTTCATGTTTGTCTCATGATTGTCTCATGATTAGATTGGTGTTACAGGTTTTCAGAAGGAAAGCTACCTATTTCAAAAGGTAAAATGCCATTTTTATCATTTCCAGGGTATATGCTATCAACATAACATCACTGTGAGTGTTAACAGTGATCACCTGGCTGAGGAAGTGTTTGTCCGATTTCTTCACTGTAAAGTTACTCTTTTTTCATTTCTTAACAAATGTGAAGATGAATTTATGTTTACTAATTCTTTCCTTTTCTAAGACACTTCTAATTTAAACAGAGCTGGTGAAGTATTTCTTGAAATGTGTTAGAACACTAAGCTGGAAGAGTGAGATATTAAACTATAAATTCTGTATGATCTCAATTTTCTAAAAATGACATATACATATGTATAGAAAAAGACTAGAAAGAAATAGCTCAAAGTTTTATTTTTTCCTGTATACTTTTCCAAAAATGTTCTGCAGTGAACAATTATTTTAAAATCTGGAAGAAGAGTTAAGAAAAAAAAAAAAAGGAAGGAAGATCTTTCTCTGGGACAGGCTCAGAAAAAAATACCAGAGTCCTCACAGTAACTATAACACAAATGTAGTGCTCAGAAATGATAGCAGCCTTCTCTGAAACCTGGTGTGTATGTGTGAAGACAATATTCCCAGCTGCTTGTCTTTGCTTACAGAAGACTGTAAATTGCCTCTTATAGAAACCTAACTATTTTTTCAAATAGGAACACTTAATAACTGAGTATAATAGAGACTGAGAAAAATGGAGGCGGGGGATTGGAGGGGAAAAAAGGGAGAAAGAAGAAACGAGGGAGAGAGGAACAAATTTAGGTGTTGGGGAGTGGGAAAATGTTCTGTCTTGTTGCTTCCCATCAAAGTACCCAGCATCACAGGATCCTAGATAATATTATTTATTTGTTAATGATATCATCAGTTCCAGCCCAGTCGGTTTCCAGTCAGTTTCCCAATATCAAAAACATGCTTTCCTAGAGCAAGTCCAGAATATGACCATGGGTCAGCATAAGCGTATCTTGGACATATTAATATTAACCTTAGGGGCTGCTCATCCAAAATGGCAATACATCCCTCCCTGCTGGCTCTCCCCATAGTGCCCCATCTCCTCCCTCAGTGGTGGAGTCCTCATGGTTTGTGCAACTCTCCAGGGCCCACTTCGGCCTGCCCTACTCAGGATATTCCCTGCCAAAGAACTGATGGATGTATCATCGCTAAAATGTCAATAACTGGTAGTTGTCTAGAAGCTGCTGTTATACCTAGTATGAAGTATGTGCATTTGGGAAGGGGAAAAGCACTTATCCTAAAGGGATAAATCTCTAAAAGTAGAATGCAGCCATCATGATCCAGGAAAGCAGGGGAGATATGCATGCATGCACACATACATTCAAAAGGGTTGTTTCAGCCCACACTTCAGGTCACATCACACAGGGAGGAACAGTCTAGTTACACCAACTGAGCCCTGTGCCAAGGAAAGAGCCCAGTGCCCTTATGGAGGAGGGAGCAGGTGCTTGGGCAAGAATGTCCGACTCCATGAAAGGGACTGTGTGCAGCTGGATCAAATGCTCACTCATACACCCGACAAGATGAGTTCAGCAAGGCTGAGGCAAGCATCCTGAGTAGTACAGAAAAATCAAACAGCTCACTCTGGACATTCAAATATAAAAAGAACAAAAATGCCTAGCTCCACAAAAGACACTATCTGAAATACGTTTCCTGTCACAGCCACCTGCCTTTCCATTTGGAGTCTGGGTTCTGTCTCATTAAACAGAAGAGTTGATTCAGTTGGGTCCATCTAATTATTCTTATTAAAATATGTAACCATAATATTTTAATTGTAAATTAAAGTTGCATGCATGAATGAATCTGAATTCATTTTAATTTCACAATGGCCCAATGCCAAGGACTTTTTATGGAGAAGATCCATCAGCTCGGATACTGCTCTCCTGGGAATTCAAACCACTGTGCAAATGGAACATGTTTAACTAACAAGGGAGATTCTCACTCCCTTTTCTCCTCTTTCTAGATTTATTACAGTCATAAAGCTGTTTTAACAAGAGAGACTACATTTGATTCCTCACCCCCAAAATGTGTAAAAGAAAAAAACAAAACTAAAATTTAAGGTGAGTACTACCACTTAGATAGAACCAAGATGTCACTCCCAGGCTGTATGAATCTTGTTACAAGAATGGTAAATAAATCTCAATTCACGTGCCAACCTCATATTAATTAGTAATGTTTGCAGTGGGTGCTGAGAGGAAAGTGCTTCCATACTCAGTGTACCCTTGGTCGAGATTCCAAAACAATCAGTCATACTGCATTTGGTCCTTACACATTCGATTAGGTGGAACCTGAATTACTTTCCACTAAACAACCAGACACTAGGTACTGAAAGGCTTGACCTAAACCTTCTCTATTCCTAACTGGCATTGACTACAGGATACTGCTGGGAGGTGATTAGATGAAAATATCTTTTACAGTTAAAGGTTTAGAAAGCTTCTTCTTGACTTCTAAGCTGATGCCTGAAGGATAAGGAGAAGTCAGCCAGTCAACACAGTATGAAGGCTAGGGGAAAAGATCATTCCAGGCAGTGGAAAAAAAATCTGTAAAAGTCCATGGGGGTCAGAGTGCATGGAATATTCAAGGCTCTAAAATAAGCTCTGAAATAAGGAAGAAGAAGTGCACTGGAGTGGCATGTGGGGCACAGGAAAGAAGTCTGGAGAAAGGTTTGGATCCTGCAGAGTGCTAGAGACCACATGCAGGTGGTTTTGACTTTGTTCTAAGAGCAATGGATTTGAAGCCAGGCAATCATTCTAGCTACACCAAGTGACTCTGCACACTGTCACACATGGGTGCTGGGAGGATAACTCCGCCCGTGACTCCTTCAGGAGGATGACCAGAAGCTCTGCCCTTGGACCCCACCTGACTGCCCGTGCGTCCAGCTCTTGCTTTGGCTGGTTCTCGTTTGTGTTCTTTCTCTATAACAAGCAGCATCTGTGAGGTTAACAGCTCTTGAGTTCTGTGAGTT
Organism: Theropithecus gelada; assembly: GCF_003255815.1. Lineage (NCBI taxonomy): Eukaryota > Metazoa > Chordata > Mammalia > Primates > Cercopithecidae > Theropithecus > Theropithecus gelada. Next base: position 86,481,783 of record NC_037670.1, read on the forward strand.
TTTCTTGTGAATTATTAAACTTGAAGGTGGTTCACGAAAGCCCCAAACTTGCAACTGGTGTTGGAGGCGAGGGCAATCCTGAGGCAACTATGCCCTTAACCTTGCAGTTTAATTAACTTCATGGGCGGGTATTTCCTGGAGCAAGCAGCTTGGTCTCAGTATTACTTAAAATGAGATGGAAAAAAGCATGCCTGGTATAGGTATTGTGTAAGGTCCCTCTAGGGGTGGAAGTGAGGGGGACTGACTGGAAAGGGGCACGGGGTACCTTCTGGGGAGCCAGAAACATCTATACTTTGATCTGAGTGGTAGTTACACAGGTATATAAAAATCCATTTAGGCCATGCTCAGTGGCTCATGCCTGTAATCCCAGCTCTTTGGGAGGCTGAGGCAGGAGGATCACTTAAAGCCAGAAGTTCAAGACCAATCTAGGCAACAAGGAGAGACCCTGTCTCTATTAAAACAAAAAAACAAAAATCCATTGAGCTACATACATAAGATTGGGACACTTTATGCATTTTACTGTACATATTATAGCCCAGTCTTTTTTCGTTTTTTGTGTGTTTTTTCTGAGACAGAGTCTCGCTTTGTCACCCAGGCTGGAGTGCAGTGGCATGATCTCAGCTCATTGCAACCTCCACCTCCCAGGTTCAAGAGATTCTTGTGCCTCAGCCTCCCAAGTAGCTGGAACTACAGACGCGTGCCACTACGCCCAGCTAATTTTGGTATTTTTAGTAGAGATGGGGTTTCCCCATGTTGGACAGGCTGCTCTCAAACTCCTGACCTCAAGTAATCCAACCACGTTGGCCTCCCAAAGTGCTGGGATTACAGGCGTGAGTCACGGTGCCCAGACAATTATTTTGGTTTTTGGTTTTTGATTTTTGGTTTGAGACAGGGTCTTGCTCTGTCGCCGGGGCTGAAATGCGGAGGCGTGATCTTGGCTCACTGCAACCTCTGGCTCCCAGGCTCAAGGGATCCTCCCACCTCAGCCTCCTGAGTACGTAGGACCACAGGCACAGGCCACCATGCCCGTCTAGCCCAATTTTTAAAAGTTAAAAAACAAACCAAAACACTGCCTTTGAAAACCGGGAAGCCCAGCCTAGAGTTAAGGGATGCAAGCAGGCTGGACTGCTGAGAAGAACCTGAAGCCAAAGATAAGGCTGAAATTAAAGATGTGAGAGCTAGCAAAGGACTTTCTGGAAAGATTCTCTGAAATAAATTGTTTCGTGCTTTCAACTTGGGCACGGTGAGCTAGGACCATGTTACTGTGTGAATGTGTGACTCGTGTGCAAATGTGTGCACACTCCCTAGACAGGCCCCTGTGCTGCTTCTCCACTTCATCAGCCTCACCAAGTGATAATGTGCACTGCACCACAGCAGGCAGGGCAACAGGTACTGCCAAAGGAGGGACATCAGCTGGGGCTGGCATGATGGCTGTCCTACCCTCCTCCCAGTCAGGGAGAGGCTCAGGGGGCTAGCATGGAGGCCTGGGAAGCCAGGCTGCAGGCAGAAGGGCCAGTCTTGCCTGTGTTGTATGAAACCAAGCCCAGGCAACAAGTGGGGCAAACCTGAAACTAATGGCAGAAATTCCCCTGGGCTGCTACCTGAAGGGAGGAGAATTCAGGGATGAGTCAATGGAGTAGAAAAGCAGGAAGGCAGACTGGATGGAGACGGCTCCAAGCAAGGGGTGGGAGGCAGAGCCTGGGCGAATTCTGAGTCACGAGCTGTGGGTGGGAATGTGCTCCACAGCTGAGTCACTGGAACCCAAAATGAAGGCCATGCAGGCACCAGTGGTGGGAGTGGAGGAGCAGGTACAGGAGGGTGGGCCTTTGTTCTTTCATGAAACCTCCTCTAGCAACCCATGGGTTTATAGTTCGCGAATGAAGAACTAACCTGTGTGAGTCAAAACATGTGGGTTATTTATTTTTGGATTTGTGATGACATACCTCTTTCTGTTGTTCCGGAAACATCTTCAGCACAGGACACGATCAATCTGAAAAATAAGATATCCACAATGGGTGATTTGCAACCTCCAAACTGGAGTGGATCCGCCGCTCATGGCCTCCCACCCAAATCCCCTGACAGAGCCCCCCGCCCCACAGTCCCTGACACGTGAGCCTCTGCTGCTCCCACGCTGCCCTCTCCTGTTGGCAGGACCAAGGTGCACATCAGTCCACACCAGGGATGAGGAGTCTGGACCCCAACAAGTCCAAGGCAGCTGGATGACGACAGACCTTCAAACTGCAAGGCCAGCCAGTCAGGCGGAGGCTGGAGCCTTAGCAAATCGGGAAGGAAGCTAGAGATGCTGGGGAGCAGAAGCCATGCGCAGGGGGATGCTGGCTGGAAAAGACGCCCAGAGAGATCCACCACCAGAGGCAGCCCTGACGCTTTTACTGGAAGCTCAAACTTTCTGGGACCAGACCCTTCCTGTGACATTTAAATTATTCCAGAGGTCACACAAGAGATGGCATGGCCCTCAGCGGGAGAAAGTCAGGACCTTGACTCTGAGCTTCCGAGCAGTGCAGCCAGCCTGTCGTTTGACACCAGGCCCTGCATGTCTCTGGGGTTGTCAATTGTTCTTTAAACCCACTTGGTATGTAAGCTCATTAGATTTAACACCTGCTCCCTGCCAAAAACAAAAGGCAAATTTAAATCCCCTGCCTATATCCACACATATGTATTCTTACAACTGAGGGCGACTATGACTGCAGGTCCACTATTTGTCTTCACTTTGATAATATTAGCATGTGTCTGAACCCACTTTCCAGGTCCATATTATCCCCCACACGTATTCCCAGAGTCTCTATACTCATGTTTCTGGCACCATAGGGAACACAGGGAAGCAAGAACACAAGCTCTGCCTCCAGGGCCCTGTGGAGGTACAGACGAGAGACCCCACAGAGCCTCTGGAAGGGGAGAGTGAGCCACACCCAGGCAGCAGCAGGAAGCTTTCCAAGAATGTCCCTTTCCCCTAGAGCAGTCAGAGGACACATGAGAGGGAAGGAGAGAGCAGGGGATCTCAGTGTTCAAGGAAGAAAAGCAGGACCTCCAAGGGAGCAACACCACCACCCACAGAGCCTGGTGAAAAGCGTGCCCTATGGTCCAGAGATCGTGACCAGGCCAGATCAGCGGGGGGACAGGGTTCTCAGAGGGTGCAGTCGCGTGGAATCGCGGCTGCCATAAAGATATGTCCATGTCCCGATCCACAGAACCTGTGAATGTGACTTTATTTAAAAAAGGGTCTTTGCAGATATAATTAAGTTAAGAATCTCAAGGTAAGATCATCCTGAATGACTGGAGTGAACCCTAAATCTGATGGCAAGTGCCCATATAAGACAAAGAGAGGAGACACACACACAGAAGAACATGCGAAGACAAAGACGGAGGAGGGAGAGGGATGCAGCCCCCAGCCACAGAGCCCCTGGGGCTGGAAGAAGCAAAGGCAGGATTCTCCCCTAGGGCCTCTGCAGGGGAGCACGGCTCTGCTGCCACCTGGATTTTGGACTTCCAGCATCCCAAATTGTAAGAGGTTCCAAATATCAAGTTTGTGGTAATTTATTGCCGCAGCTGTAAGAAGCTAGTCAAGAGGGGACTGGTGGAGATTAGGTTGGAAAGACAGACTGGGGTTGGAACTGGAGATTCTGTTTGGTCACTCTTCATGGAGCTCCTGCTACGTGCCATGAGCTGGGGTGGAAGCGGGACACACGGTAGAGTACACAGCAGGCTTGGAGCTTTTGAGGCGACTTCCTAATTATAACGTGGAAATGACAGGAAAGGACGCCGTGTGATAGGAATGGAAAAACACACAACAGGGCTAAACCTGGAGGACATAGGCCAAATGAAATAAGTCAGTCACATAAAGACAGACACCGTATGATTCCACTTGTATGAAGTACCAAGGGCAGTCACATTCAGAGGCAAAGGCCGGGTGCGGTGGCTCACACCTGTAATCCCAGCACTTTGGTCGGCCAAGGCAAGCAGATCGCCTACCTGAGGTCAGGAGTTCAAGACCACCAGCCCGGCCAACAGGGCAAAACCCCATCTCTACCACAAATAAAAACTTATCCAGGTATGGTGGCACGCCCGTGGTCCCAGCTCCTCAGGAGGCTGAGGTAGAAGGATCACTTGAGCCTGGGAGACAAAAGTTGCAGTTAGCTGAGATTGTGCTACTGTACTCCAACTTGAGTGACAGACCCCATCTCAAAAAAAAAAAAATTCAGAGACAGAAAGTAGAAGGGTGGCTGCCAAGTATGGGAGGGAGAGGGGGTGGGGGGCAGCTGAGTGAGTACAGAGCTTCAGTTGTGCAAGATGAAAAGAGTTCAGGAGATCAACTGCACAACAATGTGAGCATCCTTCACGCCACTGAACTGTACACCTAGAAATGGACCAGATGGTACATTTTAGGTCGTGTTTACAACTTAAAACAAAATTTTAAAGAATGGAGGGACTAAGTGGGGGTGGAGAGGGTTTACTGAGAAAATGGCACTTCCGCTGAGGCCTAAAGGATGGTGTGAGATAGCCAGGAAAGCAAAAGAAAAAAGGCCCTCTACACAGAAGGCCTGGGTCGTGCCAAGGGGAGGAGGCCAGGAGGAGGAGTGGTTCAAGGCCGGTTATCATGGGATTCCTGCACCAGAGCCAAGTTAGCTGGTGGGTTCCACCATCTCAGGATCTGGCCATGCTTCCCGCACACGTCGCATGCTCCACACGGCTGAACCTCTGCCCTCATACTTTCACCCTTTCCAGCCACCAGCAAACTCCCGCTCCTCTGCCAGGATTCTGCAAGGAAATCACTTCCCAGGCTCTCTGCCCCGTTACACAACTGCGTGCTGTGCAGTCCCCTGGTGCCATTAACCTCGCTTGCATCACGATGTTTAGATACCCTCTGTCTCTCCTATTTGACTGAATTTCTCCAACAGGGTATAGCTGTGTTTCCTTGTGTAATTAAACTCCACAACTGTCCTATGAGGATTTGAATATCCCCACTTGCCAAGTAAGAAAGCGGAAGGTCAGAGGGGTTAAGGTGCCCAAGGTCACACTATGAAAGAGTGTGAAAGCTCAAGTTCCACTGCAACCAAAGCCAGTCTGCTTCCCGAGGGTGGCCTTCCAATGCCACAAGCTGCCTCCAAGGCTCTGTAATGTGAACAAATGGTTCAAAGTTGGGGTCTTAATTTTCCCCAAAGGGCTTGAGCTTTTCCCAGCCAGACAGAACTTTGCACTTCTATCTAATAGGAGTCTGATAATTGGCCACTTTAAGATGCTACAGACCAAGTCCAACTATGAAGTAGGAAACTGGCCCCAGTGGCTCACACCTGTAATCTCAGCACTTTGGGAGGATGAGGTGGGCAGATCGCTTGAGCCCAGGAGTTCAAGACCAGCCTGGATAACCTGGCAAAATGCTGTCTGTACAAAACATACAAAAATTAGCTGGGCATGGTAGCATGCGCCTGTGGTCCCAGCTACTTGGGAGGCTAAGGTGGGAGGGCTGCTTGAGCCCAGGAGGTCAAGGCTGTGGTGAGCCATGATCATGCCACTGCACTCCAGCCTGGGTGACAGTGAGACCCTGTCTCAAAATATAAAAGTAAAATAAAATAAAAAAGAAAACAGGAAACTTGAGAAAGTTGAAAGCAGTTTTAACCAGTTTCAACAAGTTGTTCCAAAACATCACAGTGAACTATCATGGTCAACCTCTAATACTGTAAATATGTACAGTGAAAATGGTGGTGGGCAGGGGGAGATCATTTCATTTTCTAACCTCTATACACTTCCATATTGTCTGAATTTTTCTAGTAACACATTAAACTTTTTAAAGTAATAATTATTTTAAATACAGTAAATAGCATAATGCTCTCAGAATAAATAATAATTTTGACATAAATTATTTTTATTTCATGTAAAATAAATGGCAAATTCACATGTATTAAAAGATGCTACCTTTATAACACAAGAAAAAGTATCATTTGGTACTAGACCTTGCCATGGCATTTACTGGTGGGGAGAAGGAAATTCAATGATAGCACAATTGTATGGTTTGAGATAAAAGGGCAACTGTCTATAATTTAGCAAACCAAAGCTGCCAATCAAAAATTGCTCCCTGAGGCCAGGCGCAGTGGCTCACTCCTGTAATCCCAACACTTTGGGAGGCTGAGGTGGCCAGATCACCTGAAGTCAGGAGTCTGAGACCAGCCTGGCAAACATGGTGAAACCCCGTCTCTACTAAAAATACAAAAATCAGCCAGGTGTGGTGGCGCATGCCTGTAATCCCAGCTACTCGGGAGGCTGAGGCAGGAGAATCCCTTGAACTTCGGAGGTGGAGGTTGCAGTGAGCCGAGATCGTGCCACTGCACTCCAGCCTTGGCAACAAGAGCGAGATGCATCAAAAGGAAAGAAGGAAGGGAGAGAGGGAGGGAGGGAGGAAGAAAGAAAAGAAAGAAATTGCTCCCTGACAAAACTATGCCCTTTAGGTGAGTTGGAAAATTTTAGATTCATATAGATAGATTTCCAAACTCCCCGGACTAGCTTATGCATCTGTCATAATAATGCACATAGAGGGCTGGGTGTGGTGGCTCACGCCTGTATTCCCAGCACTTTGGGAGGCTGAAGTAGGTGGGTCATTTGAGGTCAGGAGTTCAAGACCAGCCTGACCAATATGGTGAAACCCTGTTTCTACTGAAAATACAAAAATTAGCTGGACATGGTGGCATACACAGCTACTCGGGAGGCTGAGACAGGAGAACTGCTTGAACCCGGGAAGCCAAGGTTGCAGTAAGCCAAGATCGCGCCACTGCATTCCGACCTGGTCAACAGAGCAAGACTCCATCTCAAAAAACAAAAAAAAATGCACATAGAGAATTCTTGTCTCACTGAAAGACTGTTATGCCAAGTCTGGATATCTGCCTCCCGGTGATAGGCTGTCTCCAGAGTATTCTCTCTCTCCTCCACCAATGAAGAACCCCCATCACACCTAGATGGCCACCCATTCTCCTTCTCTCTTACCTTCATTGTAAGAATTATTATTTTTATTTTATTTCATTTTTTTAGAGACCGGGTCTCATTGTCACTCAGGCTGGTGTGCAGTGGCACAATTACAGCTCACTATTGCCTCAGATTCCTAGGCTCAAGTGATCCTCCCACCTCAGCCTCCCTAGCAGCTGAGACTACAGGAACAAGCCACCTTGCCTAATTTTTTACATTTTTGTAGAGACAGGATATCCCTATGTTGCTCAGGCTGGTCTCAAACTCCTGGCCTCAAGCCATCCTCTTGCCTCAGCCTCCCAAAGTGCTCGAAAACAGGTATGAGTCACCGCACCCTGCCCATTCCAAGAATTATTAAATCTCACTATCAAGCTGGGTGTGGCTTGGTTTCCACAGTATTTGAATTTTTCGTTTAAAAACAAAAAATCAGCCAGGGATGGTGGTGCACACCTGTAGTCCTAATGACTCAGGAGGCTAAGGTGGGAGGATCCCTTCAGCCTAGGTTAGGCTGCAGTGAGCTGTTTGCACCACTACACTCCAGCCTAGATAACACAGCGAGACTCTGTCTCTAAAATAAACAAATGAAAAAAGATAAAATCTCACAACCATATCAAACAACAGGAGTGATTTCTCAAACCTGCTGGCAACATTACAGCTGGATACACACAGGCAGCAGACACATGGGTTATCCCCTTCCTGGGAAACATGGCAGTTCTGAAGACTCATCTAAGAGACTCGTGTGTCTCTTCACAACCCCACTGCCCTGAGAGCACGGTACACAGATCTGCCCAAACCAAAAACTCGAGGAGAAAGCTTCTTCTATTTTCTACCCTAGAATATTTTTTCTATAAAATGCAAAATGTCTATGAAGCAAAGATAAAATTCTATAAAGCACCACTCGGCAATCTTTTTGTGTACAGGGTCAGACGGTAAATATTTGAGGCTTTGAAAGCCACAGGGTCTCTGCACCTCTGACTCAAGTCTGCAGTGCATAGTGAAAAGGCACTCACAGATGCCTAACTGAATGAACATGGTTGGGTTCCAGTTAAACTTTATCTACAAAAACCGGTGGCAGTAGTTTGCAGACCCCCACTACAGAGCAAGCCATTACTGTGCCTTCAATACTTACATACTATATCTTAATAATACCTTTCTGAGGTCAACAGGCCAAAACATTTGCAATAGTAGGCTTGGTCTATATGCCTATGGGAGATCTCACTGATAAGTAAACTACTGACCAAAAGTTTGTGGACTATCCAGGTGAAGAGAAAGGATCACATATTTTTTCAAATGGTGAAATAAGAAATAACAAGTATGGTTCATATCATGATTTAAAATAAAAATGGCAAAGACTTTTTCTAAATCTTTAGATCAGGTGCTCCCTGATTCACGAATCACTAATAAAAGCCAATTTAATTTTTAAACAAAATTTTTTGTAACTTCTTCTTTTGACAGGATCAAAGTCTCAGAACCAACTGTTTATTTAAAAAAAAAAAAAAAAATTCGGCCAGGTACGGTGGCTCACGCCTGTAATTCCAGTACTTTGGGAGGCCGAGGCAAGTAGATCACAAGGTCAGGAGTTTGACACCAGCCTGGCCAATATGGTGAAACCCTGCTTCTACTAAAAATACAAAAATTAGCCAGGCATGGTGGTGGGCACCTGTAATCCCAGCTACTCAGGAGGCTGAGGCAGGAGAATCGCTTAAAGCTGGGAGGCGGAGGTTGCAGTGAGCTGAGATCGTGCCACTGCACTCCAGACTGAGTGACAGAGTGACACTCCATCAAAAAAAAAAAAAAAAAAAGATCAAGCTCAACAACAACAATGCAAACTACCTGTACCCTAAATGCCTGACTTCACCACTGTGCAACCTGGCATGTAACAAAATTGCACTTGAACCCCATAAATTTGTACAAATAAAAAATCTGATTTAAAAAATATGCAAGACCGGGCACATGCCTGTAATCCCAGCACTTTGGGATGCTGAGGTGGGAGGATCACTTGAGCTCAAAGTTTGAGACCAATCTGGACAGCATGGTGAAATCCTGAAACCGACTCTGCAAAATTATAACTGAGGAAATTATGGCAGTGAAAGAAATCAGACCTAACTGACTCCATCTTGCTTATAATCCTTAAGATGTCCTTGTTCATTCCTGGGCATAAAGCTGAACTAACTCTGGGAAGGAAATCAATTCATGGTTTGACTCTGAAATAAAATTGATAACAGCCCTTTCCCGAAAAGACCCCTTTCTTGCCTGGGTTCCAGTCTGCCTTGGCAGGACTAACAAACTAGCTACAAGATTAGAAATTACAATTTAGGGGTCATGTAGTCTCTGGCTCCAAGGGTCTGAATCTTCCCAAATTGCTCCTGGGGATAACACAGTTATTGTAAAACCTAAGATCCGTGCTTTAGATATTTAGCAGTCCCTGCAACTGCACTCGAAGGATCAGCTGATACCACCCAGAGTAGTAATCTGGCTCAACCAGTTCTGCCATCCCACCTAGGCACAGAAGACAGCAAGAAAACCTCATTTTGACCCTGCTATGATTCCATCTCCGACCTGACCAATCAGCACTCCCTACTTCCTAAGCTCCTACCCACCAAATTGTCTTTTAAAACTCTGATCCAGCTGGGAGCGGTGGCTCACGCCTGTAATCCTAGCACTTTGGGAGGCCGAGGCTGGCAGATCACGAGGTCAGAGATCGAGACCATCCTGGCTAATATGGTGAAACCCCGTCTCTACTAAAAACACAAAAAATTAGCCAGGTGTGGTGGTGGGTGCCTGTAGTCCCAGCTACTCAAGAGGCTGAGGCAGGAGAATGGCATGAACAGAGATTGCACCACTGCACTCCAGCCTGGACAACAGAGTGAGACTCAGTCTCAAAAAAAAAAAAAAAAGAAAAGAAATAAAACAACAACTCTGGTCTCCCACACAGCGGGGTCTGTGTAAATTACTCTTTTGCCATTGCAATTCCCGTCTTGATAAATTGGCTCTGTCTAGGCAGCAGGCAAGGTGAACTCATTGGGAGGTTACAATTCCACCTCTACAAAATACACAAAAATTAGCCAGACATGGTAACATGTGCCTGAAGTCCCAGCCACTCGGGAGGCTGGTGTGGGAGAGCTGCTTGGGCCAGGGAGGCAGAGGTTGCAGTGAGCCAAGATCATGCCATTGCACTCCAGCCTGGGTGACAGAGTGAGACTCTGTCTCACCAAAAAAAAAGAAAAAAAGTACAAAGAAATTGATAGACATTTCTCCAAAGATGACATGCAAATGGCCAATAAACATATGAAAACATGCTCAACATCACTAATCCACAATGAGAAATCAACTCACACCCATTAGGATAGCTACATTAGGATACATCCAAGAAACAAACAAAAAAAAAAACAAAAAAGCACTGATGAGGATGTGGAGAAATCAGAACGCTTCTGTTGGCAGCAACGTAAAATGGTGCAGCTGCTACGGAAAACAGTAGAGCCGTTCCTCAAAAAATTACAAACAGAAAACTACCACATGATCCAGGAATCCCACTTCCAGATATCCATCTAAAAGAACGGAAAGCAGGCTCTCAAAGAGCTATTTGTGGGTCCACATCCACAGCAGTATTATTCACAATAGCCAAGAGGTGGAAGTAACCTAAGTGTCCATCAATGAAATGTAATGGATGAGCAAAACGTGGTCTCTCCATACAATGGGTCCCATTCAACCTTAAAAAGGAAGGAAATTCTGCCACATGCTACAAAGGAGGATGAACCTTAAGGACATTATGCTAAATGAAATAATCCAATCATAAAAAGACAAATCCTTTATTATTCCACTTACATGAGGTTTTCAAGGAAATTAAATTCATAGAGACAGAAAGTAGAATGGTGGTTGCCAAGGGCTAGAGGAAAGGGGAAATGGAGCATTTAAGGGGGAAATAGAACATTCTTGTGTACTGATACAGAGTTTCAGTTTGTGAATGAAAAAGATCTAAAGATCTGTTGTACAACAATGTGAATACGCTTAACGCTACTGAAGTGTACATTTAAAAACTGGTAAGATCTATACACTAGTACCATGTGAAAAAAATAGTAAAAATGGGTAAGACTGCAAATTTCATGTGTTTCTTACCACAATTAAAAATAAAGTTTTTCAAAGAAGGTCAATAATCTACTTAAATGTTTAGTCTTGCTATTAACAGAAGTGCAAATAAAAACAAGTACCGTATTTTTTTCTTTAAAATTAGAAATTTATTTAATCATATCCACTGCTGGCAAGGATCATGAGAAATGGGAACTAACTACTGTTGGTAGGCATGTGAGCTATTTCAATATTTCTGAAAGATAATTTGGTCATATATTTCAAAAGCAACAATATAAATTGTTTATATTCTTTAACTCAATAATTTGACCTCTGGGAACTCAACCTAAAAAAAATCAGTGCTACATGTGCAAAATATTTGTACAGGAAAGAATGTTCAAAATGTAGTTTTTTTAAGAAACAATCAAAGAAAATGGAACCCTGAACATCCATAAGCAGAGTCAAAAACAATGAATTATGTTCCATCTGCATAACAGACTACATCATAGCCATTATAAATTGTTATAAAAGAATATTAAATGATCGGGGCTGTTCAAACAGTATTGTTGATTTTTTGTTCTTGTTATTTTTTGAGACAGTCTCGCTCTGTCGCCCAGGCTGGAGTGCTATGGCACAATCTCAGCTCACTGCAACCTCCACCTCCTAGGTTCAAGGGATTTTCCTGCCTCAGCCTCCCCAGTAGGTGGGACTACAGGCGTGCACACCAAGCCTGGCTAATTTTTTTTGTATTTTTAGTATAGACGGAGTTTCACCATATTGGCCAGGCTGATCTTGAACTCTTGACCTCAAGTCATCCACCCACTTCAGCCTCTCAAAGTGTTGGGATTAAAGGCATGAGCCACTATGCCCGGCCTCAAACAGTAATATTAAGTGATTTTTTTTAAGTACATATATATTTTTCTTATTTATTTAAGAACTGGAGCTTATACACAACAAAGTTAAAAATTAACAGTGGTCATTTCTGGGTGGTAGGATTATGACTGATTTTTACTTCCTTTTTTTTTTCTGTATTTCCCCAAAAGATTACAGTGCATTTGTTACTTTTAAAGTTTAAGAACAAAACAGGTTTTTCAAAAGAAAGTAAAACCTAATGTGCTCTGTTACTTTTATTATTCCCTCCCCACAAAAAACAAACAGCAATCAAGTTAATTTCACTGTGTTTCATTTCCTCCCACATGTTCAGCTATTTTTCTATTCAAATAAAAAAATCACTGACTCCTTACTTTCATCTCTTAAGAATATTCCATCTGTGAGGTTATTTTAAATTCAATGTTATGTGCCAAGTTTTCCCGTATCTGCTCTCAATATTACCTATGCCCTTGGCTCTGCACTGGACACATCTGTGGTGGTGCCAGGGCCCTCCCAGATTTGCTGGGGAAGAGCCTACCAAGGTCCTGCTCCTAGGGCAGATCTACGGGCAGCCAGCTCTCATGACCCTCCCCAGACACAGTAGGGAGGATCAGGGATAGAATGGATGTCGGACTCGAAAGAAGCCAGTCAACAGGTTAGAGGGTGCCTAGGGCACAGCCTGGCACAAAAAGACGAAAGCGCTGGGCAATGGCTCCCTCCTGGTACTTGAACTAGGAAATATTACTACATTTGGTGGTTATTTAAGAATGGAGCCGGCCGGGCGTGGTGGCTCAAGCCTGTAATCCCAGCACTTTGGGAGGCCGAGACGGGTGGATCACGAGGTCAGGAGATCGAGACCATCCTGGCTAACACGGTGAAACCCCATCTCTACTAAAAAATACAAAAAACTAGCCGGGCGAGGTGGCGGGCACCTGTAGTCCCAGCTACTCGGGAGGCTGAGGCAGGAGAATGGCGTGAACCCGGGAGGCGGAGCTTGCAGTGAGCCGAGATCCGGCCACTGCACTCCAGCCTGGGCGACAGAGCAAGACTCCGTCTCAAAAAAAAAAAAAAAAAAAAAAAGAATGGAGCCTGGAAAGTGATGAAAGAGAAACTGGAGAGATAATGACATCACAGCTGGGGTTCTGAGGGACCAGAGGTTCTTGTGTTATACTCGTATAACACAAGTAAATATGAGCCATGATGTAGATAAAAGATACTAAAGGCCACAGAAATTGGCCACCAGGCAAGTTGAATCACAGGAGCCAGCTTCTGTTGCTCAAATCTGCAGGGCTGCCTGGGGCCACTTTCCCAGTAGCTTCAGTGTCCACCATCTCTGAGGTTCCAACCTATGCACAATGTCCTTAGCATAAGCACCCCTTTACTCAAGGTGGCTTGAAGGTGACCCCAGTTTGGGCAATCAAAGGAACTCAAACAAAAAGAAAAAGAAATTAGAGCTGCACCAAAACATGAAAGCTGGGCTGAAGGCAGGCAGGCGTACACTTTCGGGGAGGGCCCATAGAGCGAGCAGAACCATCTGCAAACCAGGCCCAAACTGTCTCCCTCAGTCCCAGATTAGAACTAGAAAAGGCAAACCAAGATGGAAAAACAGCAGAACTCTGATACTCAGTTAAAGTTAGAAACACAAATAAAATTGCATTTAAGTTTTTCCACCATTCATCACAAAAGAAAAAAAAGAGGATATGACAACACATCTTTTTTTAAAGTTTATTAGCAATCTAAAAAAATACTGGTTCATAGGACATAAATCAAAGAAACCACTAACTTGCTAATCTCTATGACATAGAAATTCCACTTATGGTCATGAACTTGATAGTAGGCCAAATTTAGGGTTTAAAATCCAAGAAACAAACAAACAAAAAAAACTGAAGTTTAACCTCACAATTATTTGAATGTCATTTTGGAAAAGTGCTACCTGAGACAGAGACACTGAGAACATACCTGCATATGCATGTTAGCCCTGACTCCACCTCCCTTTGTACTCACACTAAGAAGTATCCCAGTTACTAAACAGAATAAAAGGAAAGAAGCTGTGAAAAATGACATGAGAGAAGGGAAATGACCACTGGCATAGGTGCTTCCTAACTCATACTGTGACATCCTCTCTCTTCAAAAACTGCCCTTAAATGTTTGAGGTGATGGATATCCCAGTTACTCTGATCTGATCATTACACATTGTACAGATGTATCAAAATGCTACATGTACCTCAAAAATACATATAACTACGATATAGCACGTTTAAAAAGACAAAAACCAAAAAAACTGTCTTGACCTCCCAAGCCAAATCCAAAAGCATTTTTCCCACTTCCCACTTTTACCAAGATCTTTTGGAACATCAGATAAATCTCAGAAGCTGGGGGAGTGGTATTAGTGATTTAAATATTAGTGTTAATTAGTCCAATCAGATTGCCTTTCTATTAACCAAGAGCTATCTTCAGCTACTCACTCATCAGTCATCCCTTACCACCACACAGGGTTTGGATTAGGATGGGGAAAGGGGGAAATCATTGGTAGCTGGGTGCATGGAGTTCTTTGAAAGCTGATGTATTCCTCGATGCCTTGCCCCAGGATTGTGAAAAACCTGAGAACACAACCTCCTGAATAACAGCAGAAAATGCCCTGCCCTCTCTCCTGCCAACAAAATGTTTTTTCAATTCTACTCACTCTACCCCTTCACCTGATAAGAGTAAGAAGTACTATCACAACTTCCCATCAAAGTACTACCTAAATATAGCATCAAAAGAATAAAATACCTAGAATTACATTTAACAAAAGAAGTACAAAATATATACTCTGAAAACCACAAAACATTGTTGGAAAAAATTAAGAGATTAAAATAAACATACCATGTTCATGAACTGGAATACAATTTAACATCTTAAAATGGCAGTACTGCCCAAAGTGATCTATGGATTCAAGCACGATCACTATCAGAATCCCAGATGACTTCTCTGTACAAACTGACCAGCTATTTTAAAACTCACAGGAATTGCAAGAGACTTCAAATAGCCAAAACAATCCTGAAAAAGAAGAATAAAGTAGGAGGGCTCCCACTTCCCAATTTCAAAACTTACTACAAAGCAACAGCACTCAAGGCATTGTGGTACTGGCATAAGTATAAACAAACAGATCAAAGGAACAGAATTGACAGTCCAGAAATAAACCTATGGGTAGTCAACTGATTTCCCCAATAAGGGCACCAAAACCACTCAATGGGGAAAGAATCATCCTTTCAACAAATGGTGCTGGGACAAGTAGATAGCCACAGGCAAAAAAATGAAGTTGAGCTCCTACTTTATACCACATACAAAAATTAACTGAAAATGGATCAAATACCATTTCGTAAGAGCAAAAAACTATAGAAGAAAACACAGCAGTTAGTCTCCATGGCCTTGGATTTGGCAAAGGATTCTTTGATATGGCACCGAAAGCATGAGCAACAACAAAAAAATAGGTAAATTAGACTTCATAAAAATTTAAAACTTCTGTGCTTCAAATGCCACCATCAGAGACAACCCACAGAATGAGAAAATATTTGCATATCATATATCTAAGGGACTGTGTCTAAACTATATAAAGAACTCTTACGACTTAATAATAAAAACACAAATTACCCCACTCAATAACAAGCAAAGGATCCTGAACAATTTCTCCAAGGAAGATATACAAATGGTGAAGAAGCAAATGAAAAGATGCTTGATATAATTAGTCACCAGAGAAATTCAAATCTAAACCATGGTAAGATATCACTCTACTCCTACTAGTCTGGTTAGAATTAAAAAGTCAAATAATAAAAAATGCTGGCAAGAAGGTAAAGAAATCAGAACCTTCATACACTACTGGGGGAAATAAAAAATTGTGCAGGCCTTTGGGAAAAGTCTGGCAGTTTCTCAAACAATTAAACATATAGTCACCTTATGACTTGGCAATTCTACTCCGAGGTATATATCCAAGAGAAATAAAAACTTGTACATGACTATTCATAGCATCTTAATTAATAACAGCGAAAAAGTAGTAACAATCCAAATGCTTATCAACAGGCAAACAAAATGTGGTATATCTACTCGATGGAGTTACTAGTCAACAATATAAGGGAATGAAGTTCTGATACATGTTACAACTTGGATAAACCCTGAAAACATTACAATAAGTGAAAGAAGCCAGTCACAACAGCCCGCATATCATATGACTCCATTCACATGAAAGTCCAGAGATGGAACATAGACTACTGGTTGCTTGCAGTTGGGACTAGGACTGGGACTGGAGGAAGAACTTAGTGGGTAGGGGAGAGACAGCCAAAGGGTACAGAGTTGTTGCTTTTTGAGGTCATGAAAATACTCTAAAAGTGACTGTGGTGACAGGTGCACATATCTGTGAATACACCGAAAACCACTGAGTTATATGCATTTTATTTATATTTTATTTTATTTTATTTTATTTATTTTTTTGAGACACGGTCTAGCTTTGTCACCCAGGCTGGAGTGCAGTGTCACGAACACAGCTCACAGCAGCCTCAACCTCCCAGGCCCAAGTGATCCTCCTACCACAGTCCCTCAAGTTGGGGGTACTACAGGCATGGGCCACCCTGCCTAGCTAATTTTTGTATTTTTTGTAGAGACAGGGTTTCACCATGTTGCCCACACTGGTCTGGAACTCCTGGGCTCAAGTGATGCATCTGCCTTGGCCTCGTGAAGTGCTGAGATTACAGGAGTGAGCCACTGTGCCCAGCCTGTATGCACATTTGAAAAGGGTAAATGTACTGTATGTGGATCATATATCAATAAAGCTGTTTTGTAAACATGCTACCTGAAACCCAAAGCCTAACCCATTTCTTTATGCTAATAAATCTTTTTTTTTTTTTTTTTTAAGTTCTCTTTTTTTATTGGAGACAGGTCTCACTCTGCCACACAGGCTTCAGTGCAGTGGTGTGATCACAGCTCACTGCAGCCTCAACCTCCCAGGCTCAAGCAATCCTCCCACCTCAGCCTTCCAAGTAGCTGGGACTACAAGTGCATGCTACCACGACCAGATAATTTTTAAGTTTTTTTGTAGAGACGAGGTTTTGCTCTGTTGTCCAGGCTGGTCTTGAATTTCAGGGCTCAAGGGATCCTCCTGCCTTGGCCTACCAAAGTATTGGGATTATAGATGTGAGCCGCCACGCTCAGCTTAGTTCTGTTTTTTAGAGAAAGGTCTTGCTATGTTGCCCAGCCTGGTCTCGAACTCCAGGACTCAAGCGATTCTCCTGCCTCAGCCTCCCAAGTAGCTGAGACTACAGCTGCATGCCACTATGCCTGGCCTAACCCATTTCATTCACAACCCTCATGTCCAAAACACCCTCCTACTATAAGCCACAATGTCTGCCCAAGCTGAAGGGCCTCCAACAACATCCATCCTCTGGAGTTCTCTCATCTCTACCAGGATCTGACTCTGTCCTTCCTCCACCCTCTCCTCTTCCTTTTTTTTTTTTTTTGGCGGTGGGGGAAGTGGGGGAGAGCTCTGTCACCCAGGCTGGAGGGCAGTGGCTCAATCTCAGCTCACTGCAAGCTCCGCCTCCCGGGTTCACGCCATTCTCTCCTGCCTCAGCCTCCCGAGTAGCTGGGACTACAGGCGCCCGCCACCACGCCCGGCTAATTTTTTGTATTTTTAGTAGAGACGGGGTTTCACCATGTTAGCCACAATGGTCTCTTTATTAGCCACGATGGTCTCTATATCCTGACCTCATGATCTGCCCGCCTTGGCCTCCCAAAGTGCTGGGATTACAGGCGTGAGCCACTGTGCCTGGCCCGGCTCGCCCTCTCCTCTTCTAACCCTTCCTTCCACTATGCCTCAGGAACTCAAGTCAGGGCTGCAAATAATTCAAACCCATTTCAGCAACTTCATCTTAACTTCACCCTGGCTTCTCCACCTGCCCCTCCCTGATAACTCTCCCAAGTACCGGCTGCTCAATCCTCATGTGCTCCCCTCTATCCCAGGACCAGGAGAAAACCAAATTGTCCTGGTCACTGTTATCTCCAGACAATAACCTACCAAGAAGTACCTAGAACCTAGAGATGAAACCAACCTCCTCCTCCTCATTTCCTAGCAAGACCTGCTTCTCTCCAGCTTCCTGCTCCTCATGCCTGCGGCTTTGCTGACCCCTCCACACTGACTTCCCCACTTTTTCCTGACCTCCCACAAGGAGAGCCTTGATCATGAGTAAAGCCCTAACATTCTGGGCTCTTTCCTTAGCCTACCTCCTTCTTCCCTGTTACCTAACCCTCTGTTTATCAACCCCCATGTGGCCACAGCCCTGGCCATGAAATGTAAAGCTAGAAGTTCCCTCTGACCACCAGGGCCTGCCCTTCCTGATCTCACTTCCTCATTCTCACCCAAGCGGCTATTCCACTTGAATGAAACCACTAGAACCCTCACCCACCCTTCCCATCTCCCTCTGGACCTCCTGTCCTTCCACTGTGTCACATTCCCTCCCTCTGCACCCTCAGCTCGCTGTCCCACTGCCACATCAGCCACTTGTATCTCAGGGCCCTGAACCTGGATCAACCTAACATTTGTCTCCCCCATTTTCTCTCCTGTGCCACCCACCACTGAAGAAAAATCCCACCACTTCTGTGACTGGCTCCATGACCAGGTTACTGTTTGCATCCTCCTCCCTTTGTAATACTGCGTTTATTGCCTGATGCCTTGTTCCTCAAGCAGGCACCTCAAGCAGGTACAAGGTATCGGGCAACAAACACCACATTACAAAGGGAGGAGGATGCAAACTAAGCAAACTAACACTTGTTGAGTGGGAATCCAGGGTTCAGGAGATAAGATCCCAGCAGACTCATCCCAGCAGCTTCAGACCTTTACTCTACCCTCCAGCCCCTCACCTCTGCCTACCCCCTACTCTCTATTCCCTCAGTCAGCTGACAACCGTACCTTCCACTACATCAAAACAGTAAGACCAGCGGGTATAGTTCTTTATCTTGGTCCTCTGCCTCCTCGTAATCCACCCATATATTCACCCACTTTCCCTTAGTCTCAAAGCACCAAACTCCCCCATCTTCAGGATCTTTTCCCCTACCTCTTCCAAGGCCTTGGTCCATCAATTATCCCAACACTTAACTCCAACCTCTTCCTTTTCACTAGGCCCTTCTTCCTTCCCCAACAAACAAGCTCAGGCTCCTCTGATCTCAGTGCTGACGACAGCCCTGGCAAATTCCCTCAACTAGTATTTGTTGAGTACCAGTCTTCATTTACATAATAGTGAGAGAATACAAAGTAAACATGTAAGCAAATAAAAGAACAAGATAATGAGCAAGCTTAATGAGAAAAACAAAACTGGGTGATGTTTTTGAGAGTGACTACCAGGACTTGGTGAGGACTACTTCATATGTGGGTGGTCAGGGAAGGCTTCTCAGAGGAGGTGACTTTTGAGCTGAAACCTGACAGAAGGAAACCAGGGACAAAACTGTCTGGGGAAGGAACACTGCAGGAAGAGTGGGCAGCATGTGCCAAAGCCAAGGCCAAAAGAGCCTGGCATATCTGGAGAACAGAAGGAAGCTAGTGTGCTGGAGTGTGAGGGATGAGGGAGAGGATCTCAGAGAAAGAGACGTGGGCCTGGTCACGCCAGGCCTGTGGACCACAGTGAGGAATCTGGAAGCCACCGGGGCACTTTCAGCAGGTGCGTGACCTAACCTGACTTATGTTTTAACAGGATCCCTCTGGCTGCTGGGTGTGGAATAGACTGTAGGGGGGCCAAAGTAGAAGAAGGGAGACCTGTTTGGAGATGACTAATGGTGCAGGCCAGAGGTGATGGAGGTCCAGACAGAGAAGCAGCACTGGACGTGTGTACAAGGGGAAGGAGGTATTGGCGTGTTTCTTCACTTATGCTTATCCAGTGGAGGGAAGAAAAATGAAGATGGGCAGCTACAAGGAGAGAGGAACCATAGCATGTATTCAAGAAGAATTATTTGTGAGACATGTTGCAGGAGAAGAAGACAGACATTCCATGCAGCCTGAGGCCTGCAACGAGGCCCATGATGGGAAACAAGGCATTCTCCTCATTTCTGTACTGCCTACCCAAGGGCTGGCCTTGACGTGCACAGACAGTGACATGTTCTTGGTGGGGCACATGGGCAGTTTCAGTGGTGAGGCGTCACATGTGGCTTCCCAGCAGAAGCCACAGACTCCCTGTCGCCTTCCACTTTAATCAGGGCACTTCCCCAATGGGCCACTGGCAGCCCTCTTCCCTTCCACTCTACACTCATTCTCTGCTTTGGCTACTTCCACTCCCATATCATGTGTAAAGGTGTCCAGAATCAGAACTGCCTTTGAGGGTGGACTAGCCACCTCCTAGTGGTCTCTTCATGAGGACATTCTGCACATAACTCAAACTTACTGTGTCCAAACCAGGCTGGTGGCCACATGATACCTTCTCCCTGCCCTTCTACACCCTAGACAATTCTACTATGTTCTGTGTTGCCCATTTTCATTAATGATGTCAGCATCCACATGGTAGCTCAAGCAAGAATCTTGGAAACTGTCATTGATTCCTTTCCAAACCCAACTGGTCAGCCAGCCCTTATAGTCCTCTCTCTAAACACGTCCTAAGTCCATTCCTGTCTCTCAACCTCCAGTGTCACTGGCCTAGTTCAAGCTCTCATCAGTTCTACTCTTGACTCTAGCTGGAAGAAGGGTACATTCCGTTGGTAGGGCCCAACATACTTAGCAAGTGGCTCACCTGAATGATTTTTGAATAAACAAGAAAAAGAATGTGGCCAGGCGTGGTGGCTCATGCCTGCAATCCCAGCACTTTGGGAGGCCAAAGTGGGCGGATCACAAGGTCAGGAGATCAAGACCATCCTGGCTAATACGGTGAAACCCCGTCTCTACTAAAAATACAAAAAATTAGCCGGGCATGGTGGCAGGCGCCTGCAGTCCTAGCTAATCGGGAGGCTGAGGCAGGAGAATGGTGTGAACTTGGGAGGCAGAGCTTGCAGTGAGCCGAGATCGCACCACTGCACTCCAGCCTGGGGGATACAGTGAGACTCCGTCTCCGGAAAAAAAAAAAAAAAAAAAAAAGAATGCATAAATGAATAAAATGAAGAAATGAGTGATGAAATCAATGAATAAACCAAAAAACAAATTTTTATGTGCAGAGACAAAGAAAATTAAAACATATTCAGCCTAATGGAGGAGATGCAACCAAGCAGGTACAAGCATCAGGCAACAAACATGGTGTTACAAAGGGAGGCAGATGCAAACCAAGGAAACACATTTGCTGAGCATCTACCAGTTGTCAAGTACTAAACCAGGCACTTCATAAACAGTGTACTTCTCGCACTCCAGATGAAGACACTAACATTCAAAGAAATAGAATAACTGTCCCACGTCATCTAACACAAAGTAGCAGGGTCCAGACTCAAACCTCGGTCAGTAGGCCACAAATCCTGTGTTGGCTAGTGGACATTTGCTTACTGGAAGGGTCGTACTTCAAAAGATAATTAACAGGAGCCTGGTGCAGTGATTCACACCCGTAATCCCAGCACTTTGGGAGGTCAAGGCAGGTGGATCACCTCAGGTAAGGAGTTCGAGACTAGCCTAGCCAACATGGCAAAACCCCATCTCTACTAAAAATACAAAAATTAGTCAGGGATGGTGGCGCATACCTGTAATCCCAGCTACTCTGGAGGATGAGGCACAAGAACTGCTTGAACCCAGGAGGCAGAGGTTGCAGTGAGCTGAGATCACACCTCTGCACTCTAGCCTGGGTGACAGAGTGAGACTCCGTCTCAAAAAAAAAAAAAAAAAAAAAAATTAAAAAAAAAAAAAAGATAACACATAGAAAGTGCTTATAAAGGATAATCGCTGTTCTAAGCACTTTACATATATCCTTATAAAAATAGTCAGTTCATCTGGGCACAGTAGCTCACGCCTGTAATCCCAGAACTTTGAGAGGCTGAGGCAGGAGGATCACTTAAACCGAGGAGTTCAAGGCCAGCCTGGGTAACACAGCGAGACCTTATCTCTTTCAAAAAATATACACAAATAAAATGAAATTTAAAAAACAAAAACAAAAATGATAGGTACTAATATTATCCCCATTTCACAGTTAAGCAAACAGAGAAATGGAAAAGTTAACAGGTAATGTGTCAAAGGTCATATAGCTATTAAGTGACAGAATTTGGACTTGAACCCAGGCAGCCTTGCTTTGGTGTCCCAGTTGGCCAACATTAAACCTTTTCATTGCATTAATGAAGGAGGTAATATGGGAGGCATGGGTTCCAGGTACAGAGTACAATATGACCCATGTAGGGAGGCAGAAGGTGCAAGCAATGTGTGGGATCAGGAGGTGATTCACTGGACTGGGATGGGGAGGGTAGAGGAAAATGAGGCTCCAGAGAAACGATGGACTCAGACATGAGAATTCCTGAACCTATTCCAGGATCACGTGATTGACTTATTTGAGATTTAAAGTGCCTCTGTCTTTCACAAGGTAGTGAACAGTTACAAGGAAGTGTTCACTGTTTTCTTAGCCAAGGTATTTAGTTCTCTCCATTTTGAAGGTAGAAAAACTAAAAAAGCAAGAGAAGAACTAATTTGCTCAATGTCTTATCATTAACTAAATGGCATAACCTCCCCCACAGTCCATAGAGATAAATATCAGCACCCTAACCCCTTAGTATTTACTTTTAATACAGTTTTAGTTGTAAAAGACTACTCATAACATATTTTTAAAATCTCTAATTTTGGCCAGGCATGGTGACTCATGCCTGTAATCCCATCACTTTGGGGGACCAAGGCGGGTGGATCACCTGAGGTCAGGAGTTCGAGACCAGCCTGGCCAACATGGCAAAACCCTGTCTCTACTAAAAATACAAAAATTAGCCGGGTGTGGTGGTGCACACCTGTAGTACCAGCTACTTGGGAGGCTGAGGCAGGAGAATCGCTGGAACCCAAGAAGCAGAAGTTGCAGTGAGCTGAGATCGCACCATTGCACTCCAGCCTGGGCAATACAGCTAGACTCCATCTAAAAAAAAAAAAAAATCTCTAATTTTGTTTCATATACTTCAAATGTGAGCCAATAAAACTGTTACTTGTATGCCCCATTACCATGAAGCTACACACAAATCCATCAAATATAAATTTATATTTGATGGCTGGGTGCTATGGCTCACGCCTATAATCCCAGCACTTTGGGAGGCCGAGGCGGGCGAATCACTTGAAGTCAGGAGTTCAAGACCAGCCTGGCCAACATGGTGAAACCCCATCTCTACCAAAAATACAAAAAAAATCAGCTGTGCATTATAGTGTGCACCTGTAGTCCCAGCTACTCAGTAGGCTGAGGCAGGAGAATTGCTTGAACCTGGGAGGTGGAGACTGTGGTGGGCCAAGATCGTGCCACTGCACTCCTGCCTGGGGACAGAGCGAGACTCTATCTCAAAAAAACAAAAAAAAATTATATTTGGCAAACTTCAGTAGAAAAAAATTCAAAGCCAGATCCCACAAACTAACCTTTAACTGTAACACTGCTTTGGGAAAAGCAAAGGAGAACAGGCCTGCAAGTGATCTAAGCAAACCCTTAGGTCATTTTGAACCTACTAGGATCCTAATCTTATTAGTTACAGAAAAAAGTCATCTTGGAGTCTGTAAGTGCTAAGCTAGGCCCTTCTTTCATGAGAATGATGGAAGGCAGAGGGGGATGATCACAGCTTCAAAGCCTCCCAGCTGGATTATCCCCGTCCTCAGAGACCACCCATTCTCTGAGACTATGTCTCCACGGTATCCCTACCACTTCAAAAGGCAAGAGACATTTAAGTGCTTGGTGAAAGAGCCAAAGAAATGTTCTGTGACCTCTGAAAGCAAATATTCTAAAGCAAGATCATTCTTTTTATGTATTTTTAAATTTAAATTAATGTTTAAATAATATAATTCAGGAAGTTTGAAAAACAGAGAAGTAAAATATTGCCCATAACTAGGGTGACCATATGGCCAGGTTGCTCAGGACAGTCTTGGTTTTCTCTTGCCATCACAGTATGTATAATTATTCATAGTACCTTCATTCCCCACTCAGTCATTTGAACTGTGCTCAGAAGTGCTATGATTGAGGCCAGGCGTGGTGGCTCACACCTGTAATCCCAAGATGTTGGGAGGCCGAAGCAGGAGGATCACTTGAGGCCAGGAGTTCAAGACCAGCCTGGGCAACATAGTGAGGCCTCATCTCTACAAAAACAATTTTAAAATTATCCAGGTGTGGTATGTGCACCTGTAGTCCCAGTTACTTGGGAGGCTGAGGTGGGACGATCATGTGAGACAGAAGGATTGAGGCTACAGTGAGCCATGATCACACCACTGCATTCCAGCCCGGGTGACAGTGTAAGACCCCGCCTCAGAAACAAACAACGTGTCATTATTTGCATAATAAATTATTCCTGGTCACCTTAACCATAAACCACCACAATAAACAATCATTATCACAATTTTGGTTTACTTCCCTACAGTGTTTTTCTCACACACATATTTTTTATTGATATAATCATAAGTGCTTTCACAAGCCTACATTTTCTCTTCTTCAACCTCATTACAACAAAAATATCCATGTTTCTGGATAAGGGGTTATCTTATTCGATGGAGCGGATGTTACCTTACCTGTATTGTTGAGCATTCAGGTCTGCCATGGTGGGAAGGAGGGTAGTAAGGACTTGGGGAATTTTAAAGAAAGTGTATTTGTGAGGTACCTACAGGACCAGTATATAAACTTCAAGAGAAATTTCAACCTAAGTGAGGGTGTGACCAAAAAATGATTAGTATTAGGAGGAAATTTTACAAATTCCTTTCATGAACAGGGCAGTCCTCTGTTACATTCTAGACCAACTGGATTCCCTCATTCAGCCCGTATTTATGGAGCACTCATTGGCTTCACGCACCATGGTAGGTGCTATCTGGAGATACATGTCCTGTTGGCACTACTTCCAAATGTATCCTAAATCTCATCGCCAACTTTATTGCTGAAACCCTACTCCTGGTGACCACCATCCATCAGCCAGACTGCTAAGACAGTCTCCTAGTGACTCTGCAGTCTTGCCCCACACAATCCATTCACCATGCACTTAGAGTGATCTTCTCAATGTAAAAATCAGATCAAAACCCCTTCCTACATAAAGCCCTCCAATGGCTTCCCACTGCAAAAGAAATAAACAGTAAATCCCCTGCCATGACTACCAAGGCCCTGCTTCCCCCACCACTCCTGCCGCCTCCTGGGCACCTCCATCCACTCTCCTCCTCTCGTCTATGTTCTGCTGCCACAGCTTCTCTCTGTCCCTCACACACGCCAAGCGCATCTCACGACAGGGCCTTCGCATCTACCGTGCCCTCTTCTTGGAATACTTTTTCCCTAGACTTTTTTCTGGCTGTATCCTCAGCTCATGTTTCCAAAGTCACCTTTGCTCCAAAACCATAACTTGTTTTTCCCCTAATTCAATCTCCTTCCAATTTACACTATTTTTTTATTTTTATTTTGTTTTGAGACAGGATCTCACTCTCTCACCCAGGCTGGAGTGCAGTGGCGTGATGCTGGCTCACTGCAACCTCCACCTCCCAGGCTCAAGTGATCCTCCCACCTCAGCCTCCCAAGTAGCTGGGACTACAGGCTCACACCACCACACTTGGCTAATTTTTGTTATTTTTTTGTAGAGACAAGATCTCACTATGTTGCCCAGGCTAATCTTGTACTCCTGGGCCCAAGTGATCCTTCTGCCTTGAACTCCCAAAGTGCTGAGATTATAGTCACGAGCCACCATGCCCAGTCTGCTATTTTATCTTCTCAACAGCACTTAACACAACCTGAATCTATACTATGTATCTGTTTTCAATTATTTTTCCTGTACTGTGAGCTCCAAGAGGGTACAGACATTTGCTTTTCACTGCGGCGCCCCAGTGCTCGCACATAATCACAGGTGGGCAATGAATAACTGCAGAATGAATGAGCCAACGCTGGACAAGAGAGTCACTAAGACAACACATCTTTATTCCATCCTCCAAGAATACAAAATCTTCTTTTGTTTATTCTGCAAAATGACCATTTTGTACTATTAAGTGGAAATAATAAAATAAAATGTTCATCTGAGTACACATCATCAACACCAATAAGCAGTATCACCTGGATTCAAGGAATTAAATTTTGGCTTTGTAAAAATATAAAGAAAAAAACCTCTGGCAGTCTGAAACTTACGACATGGGTTCCTAAATGGTACTTAGGTCTATAACCAATTGTTTAATAACAAATTGGGAAAAAGAAAGACGATGCACTGGACTTTTTATGTAGCTAGAATCTCTCAATTTAAAGGACTCCTCTTTATCCTGAGATTATGTCTTTCTTATTTTGGGAGGGTGACAAAATATTCCTTCTTTTATAAAATGGCAGAGAGTAGATCTGACAGGTTTGGGGAGGTATCAATGCCTTTTATATAAAGAGCAAAAAGCTAGCAATCCTGTGCAAGACTCCTAACATTCTTTTTTACATTTTAGTAATCCAAGAATTCCACAAATCTGGGTACCACTCAGCATTCCTCAAAAACCCTCTCAAGTATGAACCCTGGAAGGGTTTTCCCAGGCCCTTAGTTGTACCAACTCCAACCCGGTAGGACGGGCTGCCTGGGGTATCAAGAAAGATCCCAAGGGCTTGTCTGGCTCACAGGATCATGTTCAAAAGAACATGATCAATTAGTGATGTCTGCCATGGTGGGAAGGAGGGTAGTAAGGACTTGGGGAATAAAGGCATGGGAGAGTGGCATGAGCAATGCAGCTGACAAAGGTAAGCTGTGGCCTATATGTATCATAGCCCAATGTTAAAACCATTTGGGAGCCAGGCACAGTGGCATGTGCCTGTAGTTCCGGCTACTCAGGAGGCTGAGACTCAGGAGGATATCTTGAGGCCAGGAGTTTGAGGCCAGCCTGGGCAACACAGCAAGACCCCAACTCTTAAGGAAAAAAAAAAAAAAACTGGTAAAGTGAAAAAATTTAATGATTTGCTCAGTCCCTGATGGAGAAGATAATGAAGTAAGGAGGGTGTCCAGCAGTCAGCAGGGATTCATTCACTCCCTCTTGGTACATGATTCATTTCCTGCCTGAACAAAACCTTGGGAAGCTGTCAGTGCTCAAGTCATTACATCCAGGGTCTGCAGTGCACCTAACCTGGAAAGGAACACGTGGCCAAGGCAGGCAGGCCAGGAAAGAGCTCAGTGGGAAGGGCTCAACACTGACCAAATTAAACAAAGCCAGCAGGAGTCTTCTTCAAAGAAAGCTAATCTTGTGATCCTGTCAGTAAATCAAAGTCCAAAGACGAACAAAATATCCAGAAGGAAAACGAATGAACTTGGGGAGTGGGAAGGAAAACCAAGACTGGCTTTATTCCAGGAGCAGACTTAACATATTAGAGTTCTCTGTGAGTACATCTGGAATGAAGCAAGATTCAAGAGAAAAAGCTTTTACCTTTATACATTTCAAAAGGATGAAATAGGCAGAAATTGTCATCCCCATCAAATAACTCTGCCTACACATGGGGCTGTGAGCTCCATGCTACTCTGCCTGCCTTGTGGAAACAGAAAATGGCCACAAGAAGAAATGACTCCATCTGAAACAGGCCAGTGTTCACACTTTCACCCTGATCCGAACACAGGGCTACTGACAAGTCCAGAGTTCACATAACCTTTGGTTCAGCATCCCTACCTCCAGGCAGGTATCCTTCAGAAAGATCAGCACCCAGAGGCAAAGCCACATGTGTCAGCTGCTCACTGAGCCATGTTTATAACTGGAAGAGGTGAGATAACCCAAATGTCCATTAGTAAGGAAATGATTAAATAAAGTAGGATGTAGTCATGGAATACCTTGTAGTTCAAAGGAAAGACGTGAATCTATAAATGCTGAGATAGAGAGATGTCCATGATGCACAAACAGGAAACAGCAAATGGCTGAACAATATGCAGTACGAGTCCATTAAGTGTGTACATATGTGTATACACACTTGTATGCATAGAATATGATTCCAGGCTGGGCGCGGTGGCTCATGCCTGTAATCCCAACACTTTGGGAGGCCGAGGCAGGCGGATCACAAGGTCAGGAGTTCAAGACCAGCCTGGCCAATATGGTGAAACCCCCGTCTCTAGTAAAAATACAAAAATTAGCTAGGCATGGTGGCAGGCGCCTGTAGACCCAGCTGCTCGGGAGGCTGAGGCAGGAGAATCACTTGGACCTGGGAAGCAGAGGTTGCAGTGAGCCAAGATCATACCACTGCATCCAGCCCAGGCAACAGATTGAGACTCCATCTCAAAAAATAAAATAAAATAAATTTAAAAAAAGAAGATGACTCCAGAAAATATATGCCAAGGTAAACAGAAGTGGGATGGGGGAGGGGGACTTTCATTTTTTTCACTTTGTACATTCCAGGATTAACAACTTTTTTGTATATATTATTTTTGTGATTTAAAAATATAGGCCGGGAGCAGTGGCTCACACCTGTAATCTCAACACTGTGGGAGGGCGAGGCGGGCAGATCACTTGAGGTCAAGAGTTCAGGACCAGCCTGCCAACAAGGTGAAACCCTGTCTCTACTAAAAATACGAAAACTAGTCGGTTGTGCTGGCCGGCACCTGTAATCCCAGCTACTCGAGAGGCTAAGGCAGGAGAATCACTTGAACCCGGGAAGTAGAGGTTGCAGTGAGCCAAGACTGCACCATTGCACTCCAGCCTGGGCAACAGAGCAAGACTCTGTCTCAAAATTAATTAATTAATTAAAAATATAAACAAATATATAAATACAAGTAACATATACATATAGATATATAAAATAAAGAAGAGCCCCACACTCCTTTCTTCCTCTTTTGCTGAATTAGGAAAAACCAATACTAGAGAAGGAAACGTCCTGGAGAAGTGAACACTTGGCTCCTTCTCTCTGAGGCTTTTTTCATTTCCCCCCGCATTAGCTAGCATATCAGGTTGTATTTTTGTTTAGTTATCATCAGTCAAAATCAACACTTAATTTTTGAAGCAGGGTTTGCATTAGAAGAAAAACAAAATAAGAACTGCAGAGCAAATCCAAATGTTGTTTTTTTTTTTTCTTTTTTCCTAGGTTTAGCTCAGCTGAAGATAAGTCCAGATGGTCTAGAAGCAAGCTAAGCCCAGCCCAATATGTTTGTGGTGATATCAGATGCTGACAGACAAAAGCTTTACTGGCCTTCGGTCTCACTGATACTTCTTTCCAACTCCACCCATCTCTGAACATATCATTTATTTATAATGTATCTTCCCCTTGCTTCCAAATGGATTTGAAGCAGCTCCCAGATAGATTTAAGGCAACAAACAGTAGTTGACCTGAAAATGGCAAAACTGTTAACATAGAAGCTGAGGAAGACAAATGGCATGAATGAGGAAGAAATAAAAATGCTATTTTAAACATAAACTCCTAACATTTCATAAGCATATTTAATTTTCAGTTGTTATATACCAGAGTTCCTCAAGGAGGAGATAATAGCCTAGAAAGACACTACTAAAATATCTACATCTACTGATTCAGTGAATAAATCTAATCTAAATTCAACAAGCTTCCCAGTGCTTTTCAGACATGACATCGTTTATAAGCCTCTCTTACGACCACAGAAGTATAATAAATCTCTTGACACAGACTCCCCTTCCTCCACTGACACAGGGGTTTGATCATCTTCAATAACTAGCTTGAAAGGCAATATCGCTGGGCGCAGTGGCTCAAGCCTGTAATCCCAGCACTTTGGGAGGCCGAGACGGGCGGATCACGAGGTCAGGAGATCGAGACCATCCTGGCTAACACGGTGAAACCCCGTCTCTACTAAAAAAATACAAAAAACTAGCCGGGCGAGGTGGCGGGCGCCTGTAGTCCCAGCTACTCGGGAGGCTGAGGCAGGAGAATGGCGTAAACCTGGGAGGCGGAGCTTGCAGTGAGCTGAGATCCGGCCACTGCACTCCAGCCTGGGCAACAGAGCGAGACTCCATCTCAAAAAAAAAAAAAAAGAGAAAGGCAGTATCAAAGTGTTTAGAGTTCACGTTTGGAGTCATTCACATCTGGGTTCAAATCCCCAACTGTGCCACTCATGGGTGTGTGACCTTGAACAAGTTACTTAACCTCTCTGAGAGAGCTTCAATTTTCTCGTGGAGATAAAGGGATCTCACGTGGAGAAAAAGTGCCTCTTTCATAGGGCTACTAGAATGATTAAATCAGATAATGTACTTAAACCACTTAGCAAGTGTACAAGAAAAATTAAGTATGGGTTGGGCACAGTGGCTCATGCCTGTAATCCCAGCACTTTGCGAGGCCAAAGCGAACAGATCACTTGAGCTCTGAAGTTCAAAACCAGCCTGGGCAACATGGCAAAACCCCATATCTACAAAAAACAAAAAAATTAGCCAAGCATTTTTTTGGCAGGCACCTGTAGTCCCAGCTACCTGGGACACTGAGATGGGAAGACTGCTTAAGCCCAGGAGGCAGAGACTGCAGTGCGCCATGATCTCACCATTGCACTCCAACCTGGGCAACAGAGTGAAACCCTCTCTCAAATAATAATAATAACAACAACAACAACAACAATAATAAATAAGTACGACCACTGGCTGAATTGTGGTACTTTTTTCTTCAAAATATAAGAACAGAAGGTGCAAAAAAACGGTATTATTCCAATAAAAAAGCTGGACTGGATATCTGCATATACACGTACATCTTCACAGACCAGAGAGACAAAAGCAAGACTCGCCTTTCTCAAAGGATGCACAAGGATCCCTGCACACTTAGCTATAAGAAATAACCACATATACCTGCAAACACTGTGGCAAAAAAAAAAAAAATCACTGGGCAAGTAGTCTATGGCCATTGGCACAGGAAATATGCATTAGCCTGGCTATTCAAGATTGACCACCATCAGAAATGTAGGAGATGTGATCTAACACTTGCGTCTTAAAATTCTAGTATATTCCGGACATACTCCAATTGCTTTCAAATAAGCTCCACTCTGAATGTGTCTTCAAACCAACAGTCCCATAAAGGCCTTTCCCATATCCTAGACACTGAGGACATTTGGCCTATTAGAAGATCACCATGAAAGCCGGGCGTGGTGGCTCACGCCTGTAATCCCAGCACTTTGAGAGGCCGAGGCAGGCAGATCACAAGGTCAGGAGTTTGAGACCAGCCTGGCCAACATGGTAAAACCCTGTCTCTACTAAAAATACAAAAATTAGCTGGGCGTGGTGGTGTGCACCTTTAATCTTAAAGCTATGCAGGAGGCTGAGGCAGGAGAATCGCTTGAACCCTGGAGACAGAGGTTCCAGTGAGCCGAGATCGTGCCACTGCACTCCAGCTGGGGCAACAGAGCAAGACTCTGTCTAAAAAAAAAAAAAAAAAGAAGATCACTATTAAATATATATTCATTCAGGCTTCCATTTTCCAAGTTAATTATTCCCAGGTATTTAGTGGCCCTTGCTACAGAGTAAGAGACTTAAATAAGTGTCTCTTCTAAGTTCTCAGTAAAATGAACAGAAAATACAAACGGTAATAAAAACTGAAACTACTGATGACTACGTGTTGGCCTTGTGCTGAGTATGTTGTATGTTCTTAATTCTCACAATCACCCATTTTACAGATGAAGATACTAAGGCTTAGAGAGGTAAAGTAACCTGTTCAAGGTTATCACCACAAAGTGACCAACGTGCTCAAGGGCAATGCTAGAATTCAAATCCATCTGTCACTAGTTAACACTACTCACTTTTCAGATCTTGGTTACAACCTCACTACCCAGGGCACTTGCCCTCACTCCCTCTGACAAGGTCAGCTCTCCCTAGGTAGCTTCCCTTGTACCATCATCTTCCCCTGTAACTCTGATCATAACAATAAAAGATTATTCTGAGAAGAAAAATATCATTACCCTTATTCGGGTAAATACTGAATTAATGTCTGTGCCCCACCAAACCGTAAATTACAAATTGCATAGCTCCTCACTATTCTTGTTTATTTAGCATCTCTGGCCTCAATCTTAGTAGTATCAGGCACAAAATGGGTTTTCCATACACATTCGCACAGACAGCATGAATAAATGGAGAAAAAAAGTGCCCAGAAATACTCAGCAGCTTAGGGCACTGCACTGATGAAGCACAGGCTGCCCAGTGTTCATCCACCCTGGGATCAAATCCGGCTAAGTGACCCTGGTCCACCTGCTTAGCCTCTATACACCTCGGTATCCTCATCTATAAAACAGTGATCAACAACAGAACCTAATTCTATATAATTATTACAAGGTACAAAGAAGTTAATATGTATAAAACACGTGGCCTAAAGCCTGGCTCATAACAAGCACATAGTAATTGCTGCCGTTAATTATTATTATTAGGCTTAAAACCAACAAACAGAACTACGGTTTGTCATTTGTTTTCCCCACTGGCACAAGCCCAGGGAAGATGACTGTTGAAATGCCACAAGAGTTAAGGAACAGGTGCTTTCTTTCCCTCTGGTCACTTAATGCAAGGCAAACCCATTACGGTTAAAGGATAATGTAATCACACCAATGATTCATTGTTCCCATCCATAACCCTGGGTTTCTGGAAAATCCTGGGTTGCTTTCAGGTCTGAAATCATGTGATTCTAAGCCAATTTACTAATTAAGCTAGACCAAGAATCCAAAACTGTCGTCTGCTGCACTGAAATGAGATCTCTTTTATTTCTTTTTTTTTTTTTTTTTTTTGAGATGGAGTCTCACTCTGTCTCCCAGGCTAGAGTGCAGTGGCGCGATCTCAGCTCACTGCAAGCTCCACCTCCCAGGTTCACGCCATTCTCCTGCCTCAGCCTCCCAAGTAGCTGGGACTACAGGTGCCCGCCACCACACCTGGCTAATTTTTGTATTTTGTTTAGTAGAGACGGGGTGTTAGCCAGGATGGTCTCGATCTCCTGACCTCGTGATCCGCCTGCCTCAGCCTCCCAAAGTGCTGGGATTACAGGTGTGAGCCATCGCACCCGGCCAACTCCACGTATAATTTAACCAAATAAGTTGCAAAAGACACCTTCTAAATATAAATTTGATAAAAATATAAAAATCTCAAATTTTTCAGCTTCAATTTTATTTACATAAAAGAAAGCACCCCCTTTAAAACTGCTTTTCTAATAGAAAATATAAATTCACTTGATTTTGTATTACATTAACTATTTTGCAGTTTTAAAACATTATCAAGTATTTTGTAATTTTTTTTTTTTTTGAGATGGAGTCTCGCTGTCGCCCAGGCTGGAAGTGCAGTGGCGCGACCTCAGCTCACTGCAACTTCCGCCTCCCAGGTTCACATCATTCTCCTGCCTCAGCCTCCCCAGTAGCTGGGATTACAGGCGTAAGCCACCACACTCGGCCATATTTTGTGATTTTTTAAAAAGCTGTAACACTTTTGGGACAAATGGGGATACATTAATGTGACCCTGTTTATTAGATAATGTACTGTATAAAGTTAAATTTCTAGGGTATGATAATGGCATTATAGTTATCTAGAAAAATGCCTTTGTTCCTAGGTTCAACTCTTTTAAACAAATATTCCTATGATCACATCTACAGGGTTTTCTGTGCACCCAAACATACAAATTCATTATTTACTCCTGACCAATCCAATTAACACATTTTGTTTAAATTGCTTTTCTAATTCTTTTTGGTGGACTATTTTCACTACAGATGGCTTCTCTTTTTATTCTTTTTCCTGCTATTGTAATCTGCTTTCTAGCCCCTTCCTTGGTTATCTTTTTTTTTTTTTTTTTTTGAGACAGACTCTCATTTGGTCACTCAGGCTGAAGTGCAGTGGCGCGATCTCAGTTCACTGCAACCTCTGTCTTTCGGGTTCAAGTGATTCTCATGCCTCAATTTCCCGAGTAGCTGGGACTACAGGCGTGTGCCACTACACACGGCTAATTTTTGTATTTTCAGTAGAGACAGGGTTTCTTTCACCTGTTGGCCAGGCTGGTCTCAAACTCTGACCTCAAGTGATCGGCCCGCCTCAGCCTCCCAAAGTGCTGGGATTACAGGCATGAGCCCCACGCCCGGCCTGTTCTTTTTTCTTAAAATACTTTAGGCAGAATCCCATGCAGTTCACAGGCTATGTTCTTGACACTCACCTATGAAACTGAAAGCCACTAGAAAAAAAGGGAACTGCATATACTACGGAAATAGTTGCTAAATCTCAGCAAATTCACAAGTCAATATAACAACTAAAAGCCCAAAGGTTTCAGAGCAATGTATTTTAAACAAGCCACACAGGACCCATATTATACTTAGTCATAATATAAAAATATTGCCAGCCTGGCTAACATGGTGAAACCCCGTCTACTAAAAATACAAAAAATTAAGCCAGGCATGGTGGCACATGCCTGTAATCCCAGCTACTTGGGAGGCTGAGGCAGGAGAATCGTTTGAACGAAAGCAGAGGTTGCAGTGAGCTGAGATAACACCACTGCACTCCAGCCTGGGTGACAGAGTAAGACTCCATCTCAAAAAAAAAAAAAAAATTGAACAGTAGACTCATTATGTCCTTTACAAGAACGAACTACCCTTTGAAAATACACTGACAGACAAGCCATTTCAGTCTAACAAAATTAAAAAGGAATAACTTTTTAAAAAAGAAAATGGTATTTGTTACCTGTCAAAAATTCAGGTTCTTGGGCCAGGCGTGGCAGCTCACACCTATAATCCCAGCACTTTGAAAGGAGACCGAGGTGGGAGGATCACCTGAGGTCAGGAGTTCAAGACCAGCCTGGCCAACACGGGGAAACCCCATCTCTACTAAAAATACAAAAATTAGGTGGGGTGGTGGCATGTGCCTGTAGCCTCCCCAGCTACTCGGGAGGCTGAGACAGGAGAATCGCTTGAACCCAGGAGGCAGAGGCTGCAGTGAGCTGAGATCGTGCCTCCACTGCACTCCAGCCTGGCAACACAGTGAGACTCTGGCTCAGAAAAAAAAAAGAAAAGAAAAGAAATTCAGGTTCTTCAGCACTCAGGATTTCATTACCTGTCTGATGATGGCTCAATTTCACATTTTTTTTTAATTATTATTATGCCACAAGGGAACAATGATCCTTAAGAGGAGAGAGAATGTGGGGACAAACAGGAGGTGGGGTTTTGTTACATGAATGTTCAGGAAAGGACAGACTTTAGCCACACTTGTTTGGCAGGGCCCCCAATTCATCTAATGCCTAAATTATTTAACCCTTTGTTAACAGGCAGCCTTTAAAGGCATATAATTCCTCTGAATATTCTTTGCATAGAGTCCCAAATATAGTAAGTCCTCCCCATGCTGGCAAAACAATCACAAAAAGCTCAGTTAAGCAAACTCAGCCAAGAAAGGTGCATCAGGTGAAGTGAAGCAGTAGCCTTGGGAAGAAAGACTTCAGTTTACAGGTTCTAACAAGATCAGGAGTCCACTAGATAAATTAAGCAGCTCTAAAGATCTGCTGTACAACATTGTACCTATGGCTAACAATACTGTATTATACACTGGAAAGTTTGTTAAGAGGGTAGGTCTCCTGGTGAGTATTCTAATCACAATAAAATGTTCTTTTTTTAAAAGGCAGGGGACAGGTATCTGCTAAATGGTTTTTAGTTAGCTTCATTCTCTTTTTGTGGCTGTGTACTATTCCACGACATGAATGCAATACACTTCATTTCAACAGCACCCACGGATAAGACATTCTCATGCTATTATGAACAGTACACAGTGAATACCTACCTGCATGAGTACAGCTAAGGATAAATTTCTGTAAGTGGAATTGTTGGATCAAGCAAGATCATCTGAATCATTAAGATATTGGCGCCGGGCGCGGTGGCTCAAGCCTGTAATCCCAGCTCTTTGGGAGGCCGAGACGGGCGGATCACAAGGTCAGGAGATCGAGACCATCCTGGCTAACCCAGTGAAACCCCGTCTCTACTGAAAAATACAAAAAACTAGCTGGGCGAGGTGGCGGGCGCCTGTAGTCCCAGCTACTCGGGAGGCTGAGGCAGGAGAATGGCGTCAGCCCGGGAGGCGGAGCTTGCAGTGAGCTGAGGTCTGGCCACTGTACTCCAGCCTGGGCGACAGAGCAAGACTCCGTCTCAAAAAAAAAAAAAAAAAAAAAAGATATTGGCAAAGCAATGTATTTACAAGTGAGTGGGTTGTTTTCCTGTATCTTCCCTAACATGATCTGTCTGCAAAATGTTTTATCTTTGTCAATCCTAGATAGGCAAAAAATGGTTAATTTCAATGTGATTTAATTAGTATTTTTTTCAATCATGCATAAGAGCAAGCATTTTCCATGTGTGGTTTTTTTTTTTTTTTTTTTGAGACGGAGTCTCACTCTGTCGCCCAGGCTGGAGTGCAGTGGCACGATCTCGGCTCACTGCAACCTCCGCTTCCCGGGTTCAAGCGATTCTCCTGCCTCAGCTTCTTGAGTAGCTGGGATTATAGGCAAGCGCCACCATGCCCGGCTAATTTTTGTATTTTTAGGAGAGACGGGATTTCACCATGTTGGCCAGGCTGGTCTCGAACACCTGACCTTGTGATCCACCAGCCTCAGCCTCCCAAAGTGCTGGGATTACAGGCTTGAGCCACAGCGCCTGGTGCCACTATTTTCTTTTACACAAATTGTTTATGTCTTTCAATTATTTTCTTACAGAGCTCCTATTCTTTTCCTTATTGGTTCATAGGAGTTCTTTTTGTATTAGGAAAGTTAATCCTTAATATATAACATAAAGTTCAAATATATTTTTCTGGTCTGTAATCTGTTTGTTTTGCTTATGGTGGTTGCTATGCCAATACTTTTTATTAGATAATGAATTTTATGAAGGTTTTCCTTATGGCTTCTAGGCTTTGCACCATCCTTACAAAGACCACTCCTACTCCAAAGTTATAAAAATACTACCCTTTAGATTTTTCTAGAGACCAGTTGTTGCGGGAAGTCAGGGACCCTGAACAGAGGGACGGGCTGAAGCCACGGCAGAAGAACATAAATTGTGAAGATTTCATGGACATTTATTAGTTCCCCAAATTAATACTTTTATAATTTCTTATGCCTGTCTTTACTGTAATCTCTGAACATAAATTGTGAATATTTCATGGATACTTATCACTTCCCCAATCAATACCCTTGTGTTTTCCTATGCCTGTCTTTACTTTAATCTCTTAATCCCGTCATCTTCTTCTTAAGCTGAGGAGGATGAATGTCGCCTCAGGACCCTGTGATGATTGTGTCAACTGCACAAATTGTTTGTAGAGCATGTGTGTTTGAACAATATGAAATCTGGATATCTTGAAAAAAGAACAGGATAACAGCGATGTTCAGGGAACAAGGGAGATAACTTTGAACTGGCCGCCAGTGAGCCGGACGGAACAGAGCCATATTTCTCCTCTTTCAAAAGCAAATAGGAGAAATATCACTGAATTCTTTTTCTCAGCAAGGAACATCCCTGAGAAAAAGAATGCGCCCCTGAGGGCAGGCCTATGAACGGCTGGTCCCCTGTAGCGCTCCCAGGCTTATTAGGATGAGGGAAATTCCCACCTAATAAATTTTGGTCAGACAGGTTGTCTGCTCTCAAACCCCGTTTCCTGGTAAGATGTTATCAATGACAATGCAAGCCGAAACTTCATTAGCAATTTTAATTTCGCCCCATCCTGTGGTCCTGTGATCTCACCTTGCCTCCATTTGCTTTGTGGTATTTTATTACCTTGTGAAGTACGTGATCTCTATGACCCACACCTTATTCGTGCACTCCCTCCCCTTTTGAAAATTGCTAATAAAAACTTGCTGGTTTTACTGCTCGGACAACATCACGGATCCTGCCATGTGATTATCTCCCCCGGACACCCAGCTTTAAATTTCTCTCTCTTGTACTCTTTCCCTTTATTTCTCAAACCAGTCGAGACACCTAGGAAATAGAAAAGAACCCACGTTAACCATTAGGAGCGGGTTCTCCCGATACCAGTCATCTGTGAACAGTGAAAAGTTCTGTTCCATGGTCATGAATTACATCCCGGCTGTAACGTGCTATGGGCCATAATGTACAGAAACTAAATTTAATTTTTTTGAAGTAACTTTTGTCTTCCGATATTGTGTAATTTATAGCCGTAATGTGCTATGGGGCATAATGTACAAAAACTAAATTTAATTTTTTTGAAGTAACTTTTGTCTTCTGATATTCTGTAATTTATAAAGCACTGTTCCATGACAGCTGATGAGGCAGGCAGTGCAAGACTCATTTGTCCTATTTACCAGAGAAGTTAAATCACTGCCCAAAGCCACAGAGCCTGGTGCAGACACAAATGCAATGCCAGCTATTCTCTTATCCCCTCGACACTATCTCTCTCAGCAAAAGGGCAACATACATGTGCGTGAAAATCTTAAAGGATGATGTCTTGTTCATACAATTTCAAAATAAAATAACTTTTCTATTCAAAAACAGTATTTATTTAAGTGGGCCACACAGTAATCCAATTAAACAGTGACTCAGCCTCAGAGGTCGGAGCCAATGTTCTCAACAATTGACAGAATTCCATGTTCCTATA
The DNA here is from genome assembly GCF_003255815.1 of Theropithecus gelada. Classification (NCBI taxonomy): domain Eukaryota; kingdom Metazoa; phylum Chordata; class Mammalia; order Primates; family Cercopithecidae; genus Theropithecus; species Theropithecus gelada. The sequence goes on from NC_037670.1 coordinate 86,520,259, forward strand.
GTGTGCCTCTATAACCCTTCAAAATTTAATTGAAAAGTAAGAGATGTAAATGTTCCCAGATGCCCAAGGATTCTGAGTGGGTTTTGAAGAGCTAGCTGTGTTTCTCAATTTGAAGAGATGGAAGGCAAGGTATGTCCAAATCACCATGTCCTCTTTTCAACCCCACACACCCTGACAATCCCCTCCTCCCAGTGCAACAGCCCCACACTAGAAGAGTATCTTACGCCTTCTCAAGTATGTCAATGATAGAAAAAAATTTTAAGCCACTGGCCAGGTGCAGTGGCTCACACCTGTAATCCCAGCACTTTTGGAGGCCGAAGTAGGAGAATCGCTTGAGCCCAGGGGTTCCAGACCAGCCTGGGCAATACAGTGAAACCCCATCTCCACTAAAAATATAAAGATTAGCCAGGCGTAGTGGCGCATGCCTGTAGTCCCAGCTACTTGGGAGGCTGAGGCATGAGAATCCTTGAACCTGAGAGGCGGATGTTGTACTGAGCCGAGATCGTGCCACGGCGTTCCAGTCTGGGCGACAGAACGAGACCCTGTCTCAAAAATAAAAATAAAAATAATTTAATTTAAAAATGTTAAACCACTGTTCCAGATAACGGGGTATGCACTTACACAATCCCTATAAGCCTTGCCCCTTCGGTTCCCTGGTCACCCCCTCAGCCAAGCTCTTCTGCACACTCCAGGTATCTTTTCACAATGACCAGACTATTAACAGTTCCTCGGCTTGGCGGGGCGTGGTGGCTCACGCCTGTAATCCCAGCACTTTGGGAGGCCAAGGTGGGCGGATCAGGAGGTCCGGAGATCGAGACCATCCTGGCTAACACGGTGAAATCCCGTCTCTACTAAAAATACAAAAAAAAATTAGCCAGGCATGGTGGCGGGCACCTGTAGTCCCAACTACTCGGGAGGCTGGGGCAGCAGAATGGCATGAACCTGGGAAGCGGAGCTTGCAGAGCCGAGATTGCTTTGAGACAGAGTGAGACTCCGTCTCAAAAAAAAAAAAAAATAGTTCCTCGGCTTCCTCCCTCAGGCCCCTCATGCTGCTGTTCTCTCCACATTCTCCCCTTTCCACCTCCCCACCCCCAACTCACCAAGGTGGCTCCTTCCCAGCTTCAGATCTTGGTTTAAAGACCACCTCCCCAAAGAGGGTTCCCTGACCACCCATTAACGTACACTCCCCCAGGAACTCTATCCTTTCATTTTCTCCTTGGACTTTGTCACAGTGCATATTAATTTATTATTTATCTATTAATCTACTTTCTTGAGGATTCTATGTCCTCTGTAAAGCCCCTTGAGGGCAGGGACCTTGTCCAAATTATTTATGCTTTATAACTTTAGCACTTAGCACAATGCCTGGCATATTGTCAGTGCCCAGAAAATATGCAGTAAATTAAATTTGACTGAAGGAGTTCCAGCTGACTTTCTCCACTTCTGCATCTCCATCAAGTTTCTAAGCAGCCCAATCACCAGGGAAGGGAAGATGGGTACAAGAACGACAGCCCCGCCTCTCCCGCCAGCCCACTTGTGAGCCCACTCATGGTTAATCATTCATCTTGTGAGGAAAGAAAGTGTTTAGCCAGCAACAACACAGACTGAAATGGCCTCTGTTTTCTGTCTTTCCTCCTAAACTAATTCCACTGGACTGCGGAGGATGAGACTGGGGAATAACGTTAAAATTATGCCATTAAAAATGCAAAATAGCAGTAAGACCAAAAAAAATTGTTTACTATGTCCCAGACACCATGCAAAGCTTGCAACATGAATTACCTCATCTAATCCTGGTAAGGGCCCCAGAAGCCAGGTATTATCATTACTCCAATTTTGCAAATAAGGCACCTAAAGCTGTGCAGCTGATCAAGTGAACAAGCCAGGATCTGGGTCCAGGTAGCCAGACTCAGAGGAGCCCTCACCCTCACCACAAAGTACCCCTACATCCAACAGGGCATCCAAACATCCCCTTAGAAATAAATGATGAAAAGCCAGCAGTGAGTCAAAAATACCAACCATCAACTGAGTTATTAACGGCTCAAATGCTTTAGGGATGAGGGTTGGGGGTAGATTTCTTCCCATACATGAACCTGGGAGAAGCCAACAGCAGGATACCTGAAAAGATGTAATACTTATCTTCCAAAAAGAGGTAATACTGAGAAAAGTGCAGTGCATTCACTCGGCGGAACTGGTTAGGGTCCCTAGCTATGAAGGGCCACCTAAGGCTACGCAGAGCACAGTGGCAAGTCAGTCCAATATATAATCACTGAGAGCCGACTGGGTGGGAGTTCCAGGTTTGGTCCTGGTGAGGGATTTTTTTTTGTTTTTGGATGATTAAGTAACACTCCTTGAGTTCTAATACCTAAAGATGTCAAGACTCAGATATGAAACAGGCTCCTTCCAACGCAATGCTCACTGTGATGTGCCAGAAGAAACTGCACTGGTAGCAGGGCTAACGGGAAGAATGGAGGGGGAGGCTTCATGGAGAAGGCAGAGCTTGACTAGGTCTTGATGCTCGCATTAGGACAAGCAGAGAAAACAGAACCAGCCTGCGGTGATTAAGAGGCAGTAATGAGTTTGGAAGAAGTGAGGGGCCCAGTCTCCCATGGAGGGCTGTGCTGGCAGAATATCACAAGGAGGTTTGTCTGAAGAGCTGTCTGAGAAACTCAGACTCACAGCACTTTTTTTAACTCCCTTACTCAAAGACAATCAATCAATATAGAAGATTTCTGTGACCAAGTGTGTGGGGACTTCTTCCCACCAACAAGCAAGCAATCAATTCTGCGGTAGACACCAGCTGGGTGTCCTCCAACCCAGTTCAATTCTGACCCTACCTACCTGGGGACATTATCAGATCCCAGAGGTTGAGGCTCAGACCCAAATGACTGCCTCCACTTAACATGCCAATTTCAAACCCCAGGCTGTTTCGCTTGTGCTTCTGACTCACTGGCTATAAACGGGGGATCCCAAGACCTCCTCCTTGGGTTTAATTTGCTAGAGTGGCTCACAAAACTCATTACTGGTTTATTATAAAGGATAGTACAAAGGATACAGATGGAGACACACAGGACAAGGTATGGCGAAGGAGTATGGAGCTCCTATGCCTCCCTGGGTGCACCACCCCGAAGGAACCTCCACGTGCTCAGCCTTCCCGAAGCCCTCCAAACCCTGTCCTCTTGGGCCTTTTACAGAGACTTCATTGAACAGGCATGACTGAAGCATGGGCAGCCATGCAGAAACGTGATTGGACAAAAAGGGCGTGACCCTATACTAACAGACTGAGTGGGGAACCCAGAAAGGCCTGTCTGTTCAGATTGTTCTAGGCCTCTTGGTGCAATACTGCTTCCCCCAGAGTAAAGGGCAGGATTCCTCCTGAAAAGAGGGTCTTATGATCTACAATCACACAAGGTAAGTCTGCTAATTTCTTTATGAAAACACAGGGGAAGATTAGCCTTGGGGACAAAAAGGAGCAGGTTGAAGGGAGAACAGGAGAAGGTCAGCAAAAGGTCCTGTTTACTGAGGCCTAAAACACCCAAACACTGTAACAAGGGCTATGGGATTTACGGGCCAGGAACTGTGGGCAAAACCAACATATATATCACAATATCACAGGCTGTGGTAAGCATTTTAGGATTGGGAAGTCCCTGAAGAACAACAGGAGGAATTTGGACTTCTATCCTGTTGGAAGGCAGGGATGGAGGAAGTGGAAGCTTGACATGATGGCAGTGATTCATCTGGGATGGGTGTTGGAAGGATTGCCAGGGAAAGAAACTATAAGCCAAGAGCTTCATCAGGAGACTGATGGAATGCGCCAGCCAGAGGAAGAGCTCATGGACTCAGGCGGGCAGGAAAAATGGAGAAGCACACTGAAAAACAACAAGAAGCAGAGCTGAGGTTTTCTGGGCAGTGAAGTAATTCGACGTGATACTACAATGGCAGATACATGGCATTGCACATTTGTCAAAACCCATAGAACATACACCAGCAAGAATGAACCCTAAGGTAAACTACAGACGTCCACTTTGGGTGACGACAATGTATCAAGGCAGGTTCATCAACGGTTACCAATGTACCCCCGCGGTGCTGATGTTGATAATGGGAGAGGTGGGTTATGGGGAGCAGGGAAGCTCTATACTTTCATTTTTGCTGTGAACCTAAAACTGCTCTAAAAAAAGAAAGACTATTAAAAAAAAAAAAAAGAATGCCAGCCTGGGCAACATGGCAAAACCCCATCTCTGGAACAAAAACCAAAAAAAATGCAAAAATTAGCTGGGTTTCATGGCACGCACCCATAGTCCCAGCTACTCAGGAGGCTGAGGTTGGAAGATGGCTTGAGCCTGGGAGGCGGAGGTTGCAGTGAGCCAAGATCGCGCCACTGTACTCCAGTCTGGGGGACAGAGTGAGATCCTGTCTCAAAAAATACAAATAAATGAATGAACAACAAGAAAAAACTTGGACACAGGGCATGATGGAGAAAAGGGAGTCAAGGATGACTCACAGGCCGGGTGACTGGAAGAAGACTGGTGTTCCCAGAATGGGGAAGTTGGAAAAGGGGAGCTGTTTTGAGAGGTAAGAAAGAAACCAACTTCAACTAGAACACGTTAGGGTGTTGGGGACGTCCAGACGGGATAGACAGTCTTTAGGCAGCTGGAGAGCAGCTTGCAGCTGAGATAAGGAAAGGACACAGGGATGCAGATGAGAGAAAAAAATTCAATGTTTAATGTTCTGCTTTTAAACAGAGAAAGCAATTCTCTTTTCTAAAGGAAAAGCATTGCAACACACTGGAAATAACCCTCTTTCCTTCACGGTGCCTCTGTCATGAAGACCCACTGCTGAGGAGCAGTTTAGGGGGGAATGCCCCCCTAAAGTGAGCAGGAGGGGCACAGTGAGTGATAAAACTAAGCGTGAGACATTTGACTCCAGACCACCTGGTTGTGAATTCACATTCTGCCCTTTACCAAATTACTTCATCTCTGTGCTTCAGTGTTCTCATCTGTAAGAGGAGATAAATCTACTGTAAAGATCAAATGAGCAAGCATGGAGGCCTATGCCTGGCTCCGACTCTGCCAGCTGCAGTCACTGTTCATTCTCAGACCTTCCCAGGACCCACAACATGAAAAATGCTGAGGTGCCTTCCTCATGATCACAGAGCATTTGTTCCTTTACAAAAATTTTCTGTCTGGGCATGGTGGCTCATGCCTGTAATCCCAGTGCTTCAGGAAGCTGAGGTTGGTGGATCGCTTGAGCCCAGGAGTTCGAGACCTGGGCAACATGACGAAACCCATCTCTACAAAAATACAAAAACATTAGCCGGGGTGGTGGTGCGTGCCTGTAGTCTCAGTCACTCAGGAGGCTGAGGTAGGAGGATCACCTGAGCTCAGGAAGCTGCAGTGAGCCATGATCTTATCACTACACTCCAGCGTGAGTGACAAAACAAGACCCTGTCTCAAAGAAAAAATTCTCTTCAGGCATCTTTTTTGTCAGATGGGATAATAATATTTAGGGAGCAGAATATTTTAAATCTAAATGCTCTGAAACTCAGTCACACTGTGGCCACTCCCTGCAAGAGTTGGATCATTTACTCATGGATGTCCAATGCCTGGCCTTGATCTAAGAAGCCTAAGATAAGTAATACAAGAAAGTCCTTTCAAAAAGTTGGTGAGGCCAGGCGCGGTGGCTCACGCCTATAATCCTAGCACTTTGGGAGGCTGAGGCGGGCGGATCATGAGGTCAGGAGATCGAGACCATTATGGCTAACACGGTGAAACCCCGTCTCTACTAAAAAAAAAAAAATACAAAACTTAGCCGGGTGTGGTGGCGGGCGCCTGTAGTCCCGGCTACTCAGGAAGCTGAGTCAGGAGAATGGCATGAACCCGGGAGGCAGAGCTTGCAGTGAGCTGACATCACGCCACTGCACTCCAGTCTGGGCAACAGAGTGAGACTCCGACTCAAAAAAAAAAAAAGTGGGTGAAATGTGGCTGGGTGCAGTGGGTCACATCTAAAATCCCAGCACTTTGGGAGGCCAAGGTGGGTGGATCGCTTCAGCCCAGGAGTTCGAGACCAGCCTGGCCAACCTGGCGAAACCCTGTCTCTACAAAAAAAAAAATACAAAAAAATTAGCCAGGTGTGGTGGCTTATGCCTGTAGTCCCAACTACTCGGGAGGCTGAGGCACGAGAATCGTTTAACCCTGGGAGGCAGAGGTTGCAGTGACTCACAATTGCGCCACCGCACTCCAGCCTGGGCGACAGAGAGAGACTGTCTAAAATAAATAAATAATTTAAAAAATAATAGAAGTGGGTGAAATGCCAAAGTTATTATTCTTAAACTCTTACCTGCTGGCAATAATGACTGTAATCCAAGGGCATTTGACATGTGTCTGTCTACAGACTCAGTATGGCAAAGTCCTCAAAATAGACGCCACCGTTTTTCAGTTTCCCAACCACTAGCAAAGTGAGGTGACTAGCAAATCGCAGCATCCGGTCTGCGCCTGGTTGTAAATCTTTAAGCTGATTTCCCAGCATAGGAAGTTTTCTGTGTGTTTAGACAGAAAGAGCTCAGTTTCTCAGGGTCTGATCATCTGCAGACAAATTGATGAAGAGACTCCAAGTTGTTTGCCGTGAGAGTCCAGAACCCAGAGCTACAGTGACACTGGCTGCCCCCTAACCCCGACAGTGACCTTCGGGGGTGGCAGGAAGAGCACATCTTCTCCCCAGCTCTTCCAAATGCCACTCTACAGTAAGAGCTGCTACATCAGTGAGAAAGGGGAAGATAATTACAGTGTGATAGAAAACTCTTTTGGGTGTGTTTGTATTTATAACCTCTAAGCAGTGCTGGTTCCCTACATATAAAGCCCTTTGTTCTGCCCTGTACTTTGACTTGGGTTTATAAGTTGAAGAGAGGAACTAGGGAGTATCCATAGTTACAGAGGAAGAAGACTAGAGCTCACGGACAAGTGAGGGGGATGGAGTGAGGGGTAGGGATGACAGAAGGAAAGAGGGACCCAGGAGACTATGCAAGGTCAGGAGCCCCACAGGGTGACTTCTCCACTAACCCAGTAAAATCCACTCAACTAACAAAACACATGGTAGTGGTGGTGGATTTCTCCATCCATGAGGGAAGGGGCTGAGTTTGTGTCGGGGCTAACACCAAGGTAAAAAAGAAAGCACAGGAGGCCTCCCTTAACCACCTCCCCAGGAATTCACAGAAAACGTGGGCAGGGCTTTGGATTTCCCTGGGCCATGGACTTGTGGATTCTCACCAAGCTTAATCAGCTCTCTAAGGAACAGGAATTCAGCGCTAAAAGATGACACTGGGGTTAAAAGAGAATATGTGATTCTTCCCCAAAAGTAATTAAACATAGTTTGATTGCACTATTTAGCATCAAACGCCACAGGAATGCACTGAAAGCAAAGAATTAGGGAGTACCCATCCCCATTTGTGTTCACAGGCCTTACACAGCTCAAGTTCTTCCAATGAAAAGTGGTAAAGTGGGACTGAAACCAACAAGTGTAGTTGATAATTCTTGTATACCTCCCCAGACACACCCCCACTTCTTTCAAGGTTCCAGGATGGTCAAGCTTGTGTGGTGTGATCCCACCTGACCCTCTCCCATCTGCCCACACCCCTGGCCCTGCCACCAGGCTCAGCCATTTCTATGGACGCATGGCAGGACTGGAGTGACATGTTCTGATGTACTTTAAAAGACTGCGCTGTCTGCCTCTGGGAAATTGGACTGGAGGGGAGCAAAGTGGAACCAGAAAGACTCAATCAGAAGCTAATAGGAAAGTAACAATGGCATCCTGAGATTTGGGGCAAGGAGGTACTGAATTGGAGAATCAAGCAAGACCTTCAGAGGGCTCGGAATTGGGCTGAAGATGACAAAGGCTCCTAGGTTTCTGGTCTAAACAAACAAATGGAAGGCAAAGGCCTTTATTCAGAAGGGGAAGGCTGGAGGAGGCGGTGTTGGGGTGAGTAGGAGAGCAGAGGAGGAATGACCAAAGGCTACAGAAGCCAAGTTCCCAAGCCCTAATCTGCACAGTGCACCACCATGTTCCCACATCTCGTTTTGTATTCTCAATTCTGTGTTCCTTTTCTTACAAAGGACCCCAAACTATGTAAGTGTTAGGCCCTTACAAAACTGGGGAGAGGATCAAGTATTGGGCAAGTTAATTTGAGATGTCTGTGACAAACCCAAGAAGCCACAGTCAAATTCAACGTTAAATATCTAAACCTGGAGCTCTCAAGAGAGCTAGATATCCACACCAGGGAACTGGTAATTTATCAACGACACTTAAAGTCATAGAATGAAACCAGCTTGTCCTGAGCGTGTCACAGCCTCTGGACCACCCAGGAATAAGATACAAGTTCCTAGGTCTCATCCTAGAACTACTGAATTGGAATACTCAGACCCAAAAATCTGCCTTAACAAGTTTCCCAGATAATTCCTATGCACAAAAATGTTGGAAAACCACAGATCTAGGGAGGAAACATAAAGAAGAGGGCTCAGAACAGGCCCCAAGGAGTTGTCAATTGGAAGAATCAGAGACAGCAGAGGAACAAGCAAGGGAATGGAGCAGAGTGGCCAGATGAGTAGAGGAAAGGTGGAGTTCGGCATGATGAAGGCAAAAATGTACTAAGAGGGTCGGAGGAGCCTGAGAGACTGCATCAGAGGGCAGCAGCCCTTGGATGGGAAGCCACGTGCAGGCAGGGCCAGCCAGGCCACATTGAACCATGTGCAAGTAGAGAAGCCCCAGCCAGAGAAACAGGGAGACAGAGTTAGAGGCCTTGGGCCCTTGCGAGAGAAGTGAAGTGCAACTTCAGTTTTTGACTTTCCAGTTCCAAGCAAGGTGCCTCTGAGTTGTCTGTAGTATCCTTACATTAAGCCCCCAACTCCCAATGCTAACATAGGAAAGTTTCTCTTCTTTAAAACCAGCAAGAGCTAAAGTACAAAGGGATGAATTTGCAAGAATATTGTAAATCTTGAAAGAATCACGACAAAGTATTTCGAAGACTTTAGGGGATCTGCCACCAACAGAGTCGAAGCTAATGCATTCTAATTCTCAGTAGCTGATTTTAGCTGAGGAGGATTCTCAATCCATGTGTTACCTCTGATCTCCCTTCCTTTAGGGTCCTCTCTCTCTCTCTCTCATTTCTGAGACTATCAGAAACAGATTTTTTTTTTTTTTTTTTTGAGACGGAGTCTCACCCTGTGCCCAGGCTGGAGTGCAGTGTGATTTCGGCTCACTGCAGCCTCTGTCTCCCTCCTGCCGTGTTGGCCCTGCTGGTCTCAAACTCCTGGCCTCAAGTGATCCACTCACCTCGGCCTCCCAAAGTGATAGGATTACAGGCATGAGCCACCCTACCAGGCCAGAAATGTATTTTGTCTAGAGATGGCAAAACTGGGGTCAGGACTCCAAGCCCAGCCTTTGTGAGTATGCAGCAAAAGTGGTCACAGGAACCAGGGAGCAGGGAGGAACAGAAATCGAGGGTGCACCCGGCAGAAAGCAGCCACGCTAGTGAAGGCAAAGGATAAGAGCGCACAACACACAAGACGAGTAAGACATTACCCGAGGGTCCTGGGCTATACGTAGGCCAGGTTGAGGTGCACTGTGCTTAAGAGAGAAGCTGTACAAAAATGTGAAAGAGGAGGCATGCTGCACACAGAGGAAGACCACGTGCATGGAAACACAGTGCTGAGGTGGGGTTGTCTTGGGGCTGCAGAGGTGGCCCCCATTGTCACTGCTGGTGCCAGGCTGGGTAGCGTCCATCTCCTGCCTGCAAAGGAGTTGGCTCTCAAGGTCACATCAGGGCAAGTGCCCTATAATGATGAGAGTTGTATAAGATTCTGGGCCCACACAGCTTGAGATGGGTCTTTCTGTTTCTCTGATACCCAGAGAACTCTGGCCACATGCTAAAGGGGCCTTTGCAGAATCAAGGAAGCATAAAAAGGTACAAAGAAGGAAAATGCACACCTGAGATGGAAAATGGAAAAGGAGGTTGGGAAAAAAAAAAGAGATGAAAATAACCTCACACCACTGATATCAAAGTTAAAATGCTCTGAGGTATTTCACAAAACCCTGGTTGTCTATGATATAAGTGAAAAAATGTATGACCCAGTCCCCAAGTGACAGCCTTTTATAATCTACATGGATTATGTGTGAGGATCAGAAGTGGAAACCTCAGAGTCCTATGCCTAATGATATACCCAGTATGACTTTTAAATTTTTCCCTTAATAAAAAAACTTTTAAATCAGAGAGAGTGCATCTTGGCTCTAAAAGCAAACCCAGTGGTGGGACTCTTAAAATAAAGTACTGAAAAAAAATGGGTATGGGAACAGCTGTTGGTTCAAATCCTGTCTCCTCCACTTGTTCGAGTCATGAAATATCTCTGAATCGGCCGGGCGCGGTGGCTCAAGCCTGTAATCCCAGCACTTTGGGAGGCCGAGACGGGCGGATCACGAGGTCAGGAGATCGAGACCATCCTGGCTAACAGGATGAAACCCCGTCTCTATTAAGAAATACAAAAAAAAAAACTAGCCGGGCAAGGTGGCGGGCGCCTGTAGTCCCAGCTACTCGGGAGGCTGAGGCAGGAGAATGGCGTGAACCCGGGAGGCGGAGCTTGCAGTGAGCTGAGATCCGGCCACTGCACTCCAGCCTGGGCGACAGAGCGAGACTCCGTCTCAAAAAAAAAAAAAAAAAAAAAAGAAATATCTCTGAATCATCGAAAATGGCTGTAGCAACTCCTATATCACAGGATTAAATAATATAACGTAAACTGAAGTACCCAGGACAGTGTGTGGTACATGTGAGTAGTGAATAGATGTTTCCATCTCTTTCCTAAAACATGCCATGTCAAATAAACACAATATGTTCCTGGAAGCATGTCAGAAAGCCTTGTCACACTTCTTGGACACAGGACTTGTCCTGGGTGAAGTCTGTCTTTGGCCTTTGGTGCCCCTTCTGTTCCCCCTCACCCTCTTTTTTGTTCTCCCATCCCCAGGAATCCAAAGCTTCTTAATGCACAGCACCTTGGAAGCTATTAGGAATTTATTAGGCATTTCCGGCGTGAATCTGAAAAGGGGCTCAAGACTTCCCTTTCAGGGGATTCTGAAATCTTCCTAAGGGATTCAGACCGCATGGGGAAAAGAAAAACATCAAGGACATGACATGTGTAGTTCCTCGTAAATTCTGCCTTACCAGCCAGCTTTCTTGAGCACAAGAGAATATACACGTTTAACTATACAAATGAGTAACATAAGATCTGGTCCTGTTAATGGCAGAAAGCCTGGTTAGACATACACTCTGTGTGTGGTTTTTGGGGGAATTTGGGAAGGGATAGTGATGCTGAGAAAACACCAATGAATACCAATGATGAAATAACAGAACTACTTTTAAGCTATACCCAGGAAACACAACCAAAACTGCTAATTTTGTTTGTTTGTTTGTTTATTGAGACAGAGTATCACTCTGTCACCCAGGCTGGAGTGCAGTGGTCCAATCTCGGCTTACTGCCACCTCCGCCTCCCAGGCTCAAGTGATTCTCCCATCGCAGCCTTCCGAGTAGCTGGGACTACAGGTGCTCGCCACCACACCCGGCTAATTTTTGTATTTTTAGTAGAGACAGAGTTTCACCATGTTGGCCAGGCTGGTCTCGAATTCCTGAGCTCAAGTGATTCGCCCACCTTAGCCTCCCAAAGTGCTGAGATTACAGTGAGAGACACAGCACTCAGCCTAATTCTTTTGAAGTACTTAAAGACCATGAAATCCAGGGTAATCACCCTTCTGAATTAAGCAATACTCTTGCTGCATACAACTCCTGCCTTCAGAGATGGAGGCTGGGATAAACCTTTTAAAATAAGTAGCAGAGAAGGCAACTGGGAACACTCACCTGGAAATCCAGAGGACCTGGTCTTCCATTCTAGCAGAGACCACCCCCTCCCCAGGCAGTTCAGCTGGGAGGCTCTAGGCAGGAGGGCCCTGTTAATACTTCAAATCATTTTGTTATTATTTTCCACAGGTTTTAAGTATTATTTTATGTCAGCATAACATACTCATTAGCTTTAAAAATAAAAGATTTAGGGCTAGATGTGGTGGCTCATGCCTGTAATCCTAAACCCTTTGGGAGCCAAGGCAGGAGAATCACTTGAGACCAGGAGTTTGAGACCAGCCTGGGCAACATAGCAAGACACAGTCTCTAATCCCCCGAGCCAAAAAAAAACGTTTATTATTTTGGCACTTTATTTTATTTTATTTGTATTTATTTATTTACTTTTTTGAAACGCACTCTCGTTCTGTTGCCCAGGCTGGAGTGCAGTGGCATAATCTCTGCTCACTGCACCCTCCGCCTCCCGGGTTTAAGCAATTCTCCTGCCTCAGCCTCCCCAGTGGCTGGGATTACAGGCATGCACCACCATGCCCGGCTAATTTTTGCATTTTTAGTAAAGATAGGGTTTCGCCATGTTGGCCAGCCTGGTCTTGAACTCCTGACCTCAGGAGATTCACCCACCTCGGCCTCCCAAAGTGGTGGAATTACAGACGTGAGCCACCATGCCCAGCTTTTCCGCTCTTTTTAAAAGTTTTTTTGAAAATAGAGACAGGGTCTCACTATGTTGCCCAGGCTGATCTCAAATTCCTGGGCTCAAGCAATCCTGCCACCTCAGCCTCCCAAAGGGCTGGGATTACAGGTGTGAGCCACTACACCCAGCCTGCACTTTTTATAAGTTTAAAATTATTTCAAAGTTTGGGTTAAAAAAATAGAAATATAGGCCATACGCGGTGGCTCACACCTGTAATCCCAGCACTTTGGGAGGCCAAGGTGGCCAGATCACGAGGTCAGGAGTTCGAGACCAGCCTGGCCAATACAATGAAACCCTGTCTCTACTAAAAATACAAAAACGATCTGGGTATGGTAGTGTGCACCTGTAATCCCAGTACTGGGGAGGCTAAGGCAGAAGAACTGCTTGAACTCGGGAGGCCGAGGTTGCAGTGAGCTGGAAAAAAAAAAAAAATTGGAGGCCAGGTGCGGTGGCTCACGCCTGTAATCCCAGCACTTTGGGAGGCCAAGGCGGATGGATCACAAGGTCAGGAGTTCAAGACCAGCCTGACCAACATGGTGAAACCCTGTCTCTACTAAAAATACAAAAATTAGCCAAGCATGGTGGCGCACACCTGTAATCCCAGCTACTCAGGAGGGTGAGGCAGAAGAATCGCTTGAACCCGGGAGGCAGAAGTTGCAGTGAGCCAAGATCACACCACTGCACTCCAGCCTGGGCAACAGAGCGAGACTCCATCTCAAAAAAAAAAAAAAAAAAAAATTGAAATATACTGCTGAAATCCTCCATAATGCCATTCCCTTTCCCTTTCTAATCTCACCCTCCATAGGTAATGACTGTCTACAATTAGGGGCATATCATCCTTCCAGATTTTTTTCAAAAAATGAGATTGTATTTCTCCCACTGTTCTTGTACTTTGCTTTCATTACTTAATATAGAGTACAGGTTGAATTGTGTCCTGCCAAAATTCATATAGTAAAGCCCTAGCCCCCAGTGTGCTGGTATTTGGAAACAGGGGCTCTGAGGGATGATTAGGTTTAGATGAGGTTAAAAGGGTGGGGCCCTCGCAATGGGACTGGTGAGATACCAAGCAGAGACACCAAGAGCTTGTTCTCTTTCTCTCCTTTTCCACCATGTGAGGACGCAGCAGGAAGGCGGCTGTCTACAAGCCAGGGAGAGAACTCTCACTAGGAACCAAATCAGCCTGCATTTCCCAGCCTCCCAAACCCTAAGAAATAAAATTCTGTTGTTTAAGCCACCCAGTCTATGGCATTTTGTTATGGCAGCCCAAACTGACTAACACAATGCATAATGAACATTTTCCATTTTGGCTCATTCAGAGCAACTTCCTTTTTTCAAGTAGGCAAGTATTTCAGAGGGATAAGGTTCTAGAAGTGGAAGTACTAATCAGAAAGTATGCAAACTTTAAAATGTTATAAACACTGCTGACATGCCTTTCCAAGAGATGGTACCAATTTACACTCTCCGCCTTATAGAGTGACAATCTATTTTCCCACACCTTCATCAACACTGGATATTACAAACCTAAGCAAAAATGGTTTCATGGTTTTTAATCCACATGTATGATTATTAATGAGACTAAGCATTTTTACATATATATGTGAATTACCTATTAATAGCCTTTGCCCATATTCCTACTGGATTATTTTTCCTATTGATTTCTAAGAGTTCATGCCTGTTATAGATATTGCAACTATTTGCTTTACTCCTTTGTCATCTGCCTTTTTTTTTTTGAGACTGAGTCTTACTCTGTTGCCCAAACTGGAGTGCAATGGCACGATCTCAGCTCACTGCAACCTCCACCTCCCAAGTTCAAGTGATTCTCCTGCCTCAGTAACTCACCACGCCTGGCTAATTTTTGCATTTTTAGTAGAGATAGGGTTTCACCATGTTGGCTAGGCTGGTCTCGAACTCCTGACCTCAAGTGATCCACCCTCCTCGGCCTCCCAAAGTGCTGGGATTACAGGCGTGAGCCACCGCGCCCAGCCCTGTCATCTGCCTTTTAACTTTGTTTATGGTATTAACATATTCTTCCTTTTTAAAAAATGTGTTACATATATATCTGTAATATGTATAATCTCCATAAACATATACTAAGGCATGTAAAGCAACGTTTAGAGCCAGCTTTATGAAATAAGAGGTGACAGAGAGGTGGCAGAGGTGCAGCCATTATTTCTTGAAATTTTACATGTATATCTAAAAATATTACTTACAACAAAGGAGAGACAAAGAAAGTGGCAGGTATGGAAGGCCCTGAAAAATCTGTTTCCTGCAGAAGAAGAAAGATGTGAGGAAAGAATGAAGGAGGGTGTCCTGGGGGGAATCCCACCTGCCAGTCTGCAGTGGGGAAGGACAGATTTGGGGTGCCTGAGCTGTGAAGATAGGAAATGTAGCCAAAGGTCATGTTCAAATAAACTACTAGACATGAAGTATAATCTTTCATGAAATTAGGTCTATCAATATTTTCCTTTATGGTTTCTGAGTTTTATTAAACTTGAGGTCTTTCCTACGCCAAAGTTATTTCTAAAAATCATCTTCTGGCTAGCCGCGGTGCCTCATGCCTTTAATCCCAGTACTTTGGGAGGCCGAGATGGGTGGATCATGAGGTCAGGAGTTCAAGACCAGCCTGGCCAAGATGGTGAAACCCTGTATCTACTAAAAGTAAAAAAATTAGCCAGGCATGGTGGTGGGTGTCTATAACCCCAGCTACTCGGGAGGCTGATGCAGAGAACTTCTTGAACCCAGGAGGCAGAGGTTGCAGTGAGCTGAGATCATGCCACTGCACTCCAGCTTGGGCGACAGAGCAAGACTCTGTCTCAAAACAACAACAACAAAAAGCTATTTAAAACCATCTTCCATATTTACATATATTTTAATATTTATAATTTTGGTTTTGACATTTAATCTTTAAATGGAATTTACTTTTGTGAATGGTATGAGGCAGGGATCTAATCTTTTCCAAACTGAGAGGCAATTTTCCCAACAGACTTAATAACAGTCCATTCTATCATACCCTCAATTGCTATCTTTACAATGGAACCATTTGTCGACTTTCTATTCCTAGTTCCAGATGATATATATTTTTAAAAATTGTTTTAGACATGGGGTCTATGTTGCCCAGGCTTGTCTTGAACTCTTGGCCTCAAGCAACCCTCCACTTCAGCCTCCCAAAGCACTAAGATTACACACGTGAGCCACCGCGTCCTACCTCCAGGTGATATATTTTGACAGCTGGCTGAACAAGCCTCTCCTCAATATTCTTTTCCAAAAATGTATTGCCTGCTTGTATGAATCGATTTTCCAGGTAAGCTTTATTAGTATCAGTTTGTAAAATTTACGTCGTGTTAAAAGGCTGGCCTAAACTATTAAAGGTCTCATGACTTCTTAGGTTTTTCTTATTTTTCTTATTATTATTTCTTTTCAGAGTTGGGGTCTCACTCTGTCACCCAGGCTGGAGTACAGTAGTGAGATCATGGCTCACTGTAGCCTCCAGCTCCTAGGCCCAAGTGATCCTCCTACCTCAATCTCTCAAGAAGCTAGGACTAAAGGTGTGTGCCACCACACCCAGCTTTTACCCAAGCTGGTCTCGAAGTCCTGACCTCAAGCAATCCTCCCACCTCAGCATCCTCAGTCACTGAGATTGCAGGTGTGAGCCACCATACCCCAACTCTTTTAGTCTTCTTCTGTCATTGGAGCATCAACCTTCAGCCAGGAGATGGCTTACTTCCCAGTGAGCGACATACTATGCAGAAATCTCAGACTTCAGGGAATTTGGGGTTTATTTGTATTTATTTATTTATTTATGAGACAGAGCCTAATTCTGTTGTGCAGGCTGCAGTACAATGGTGCAATCACAGCTCACTGCAGCCTCAACCTCCTGGGCTCAAGCGATCCTCCCACCTCAGCCTCTTGAGTAGCTGGGACTACAGGCATGTGCCACCACACCCGGCCCAGGGAATTTTGTTTGAATTTCTACATCTCTTAGCAAAAACTTTCCAACACAACAATTCTACCAAGAGGTCTGAAAGGCTGCCTGTGCCTCAACCAATGCATGTCTGCAACATTCCTCCTCTTCTCCCCAAACAGCTTTTCTTTTCCTGGCTCACATCTCTCCAAGTTGTAGATTCCCATACCAAATCAGAGTAAAGTGGCTCAGCTAACAGGATCACCTGCCGAACGATGTGGTACTTTGACAGGCACTTCCAGGCAGCTTTGCTGGCCTCATGCATTGGACAGTCTGGTGAGAGAGTTGGGGGTCTCTGGCAATTCATAATTTATTGATCTGGCACCCCTTAATCCACAGGGAACTATCAGGCTATAATGGAAAGAATATGAGACTGGAAGTTCAGGGACCTGAGTTTGAGTCCCCTTTTTACCTCTAATTAGCTGTGTAGTTCAGATAAAGTTATTCTGCCTCTCCATTGAGCCTTGGTAGCCTCATTTGTAAAATGAGATTATTAGAATACAATGGTGAGTAATGACTTTCTTTCCACCATGGGTGACCACTAAGAATCTGAAGAAAGCTACAGATTCTCTCCCCCGGAATAATGCACTTTTGCAAATGAATACGCAATCAGGCTGGCCGCAGTAGCTCACACCTGTAATCCCAGCACTTTGGGAGGCTGAGGTGGGTGGATTGCTTGAGCTCAGGAGTTCAAAACCAGCCTGGGCAATATGGCAAAACCCCATCTCTACAAAAGTATTAAAAAAAAAAAAAAAAGCAAAAATGAAATCATATATTTGAAAGGGGTTCACAGATCGGATAAAGACTATTTCCCTATCCCCAGGGGCAAAATCACTGAGGCCTAGCACAAGCTTTTAAAAATAACAGAGACTACAACAGAAATACATACAGAACCACAAAGCCTTGAGTAAAGTTGAATCACTTATAGAACTAAAAGCATCTCTTCTGCAGAAACTGGGGGCAAGGAGTAGTTACTTAGGGAAAAATATATGTAAGTATCAACAGAAGTTGCCCTTGATTGAAGCTTGGCTAAGCCCTTTACATTCGCAGGTGGGTGGCTGAGAGTTACTACTGATTCCAGACCCAGGCTCCTAGTTCAAATTTTGGCTCTAGCATTACTAGTTGTTTGACCTGGGGCTTTGTGCCTCAGTTTCCACATCTGTAAAAAGAAATAAGGGGAGAAAAACAATACCTATCTCAAGGGTTGTTAACGTACTTAGCACACTTGTAACAGGGCCTGCCACACAGTAAGCCCTAGATAACTATTAGCTTATAATAGAAATCTGACACACATTTGTTGGGTAGTTAAAACTGTAAGCTGAGGAGTTTAGAGAAATCATAAATACTTTGATGCCTTAGTTTCCCCAGACGTAAACTGAAGACAATAAATCTGCTTCATAAGTCTGTTGTGATGCTTAATGAGACTGACACATAAAAACTCTTCCACAATGCCTGGCCCATAAGTGCTCAATAATGTGACAATGCCTGGAATATAGTAAGTGCTCGATAAATGTCAGCTGTTGTATTAACAGTTCTGGGAGGCAAAGATTACCATCGCCCTTTTTTAATTCTGAATAATAGACAACTCAGAGAGTGTTAAGTGCCCTGCCAACAAAACTATACTCAGAAAAATATTATACCAAGATTTCACCTCAGATAGGTCTGGAATCACAAGTTCTAACCACTATACTGTATACCTTCCTCTTTGAACAGGACTTAGAGAACAGAAGAGCTAATTCATACCTACCAGTTTACTAAGAGAAAGATGTTTGGAGATAACAGTGCTAAATTTGGTGGATTCCCCACAGAGTCAACCACGAGCTTGGCCAAAAGCCCTTCTCCGCCATGCTGGGAAATGAAAATCTGCATAGACTGAACCCTGTTCTCAACCAGTTGTCTGCCTTTCGCCAAGCGGTTGTGAAACCGCAGCCCTGTCACCAAAAATGGAAAAAAAAAGTCATTTTCCCCAGTAGCTTAACGAGCAAAATGAAGACTTAAAGTAGTGATCCCAGGGCTGAGAAAAGATATCCATTGCTCCAAAGCCAAGCAGAATTGCTGTAAAACACTAACGTTACCCTTTGATTAACATACTTTTATTTTTTTTTTTTTAATGAACGTGCTTATTTCTATTATTTTAGGTTACCTAACTCAGGGGTACTTCCCATTAGTAAAATAAGAGGAAGTGTGTACCAGCCTGTAGGGGAGACTCCCTGGGGGGCACAGTGTCAGACTAAGCAAGTCCCACTGTCAACACTGATGTCCTCCCCAGTTAATGGTAATCAAAAGGGAAAATGAAATGGACTGGCAGAAGAAACAGGACGACCGGTCGAGTCCATGCTAATCACTGATATTTCACATCTTTTCACAGTTTCTTCTACATGTATTTTATTTTTGTATTTTTATTAAAAACTGCCCTATTGGCCGGGCGCGGTGGCTCAAGCCTGTAATCCCAGCACTTTGGGAGGCCGAGACGGGCGGATCACGAGGTCAGGAGATCGAGACCATCCTGGCTAACACGGTGAAACCCCGTCTCTACTAAAAAATAAAAAAAAAAATTAGCCGGGCGAGGTGGCGGGCGCCTGTAGTCCCAGCTACTCGGGAGGCTGAGGCAGGAGAATGGCGGGAACCCGGGAGGCGGAGCTTGCAGTGAGCTGAGATCCGGCCACTGCACTCCAGCCCGGGCGACAGAGCGAGACTCCGTCTCAAAAAAAAAAAAAAAAAAAAACTGCCCTATCAGTCAATCTCAAGTCTACCCTTCCTTTAAGAAACAGTAATAAAAAAACCCTGTAATCCTAGGCAGGTGGATTGCTTGAGCTCAGGAGTTCCAGACCTGCCTGGGGCAACATGGCAAAACCCTGTCTCTACAAAAAAATACAGAAGTTAGCCAGGGTTGTGGTGGCCCGCACCCGTGGACCCGTGGTCCCAGCTACTCGGGAGGCTGAAGTGAGAGGATCACTTAAACCAGGGAGGCGGAGCTTGCAGTGAGCCAAGATCGCACCTCTGCAATCCAGCCTGGGTGACAGAGTAAGACCTTGTCTCAAAAGAAAAGCAAAAAAAGTAAATAATATTAAGAATAATGAAGGTCCAGCTATGTACCTACCTTAGGAACAGGCATCACTGCGAAGTGATGGCAGAGGCAAGGCAGGAGTCCCTGACCTCACCTCCATTCTCTCACTGAGAAGCCCCTGCAGAAGCTAGTCAACTATCAAAGCAGTCCCTGCTTCTTCCCGGTGAAGGCCTCAGCCTCCAGCCCAGCCCCCTCCCGGGAGAGGAGGGGCAGTTTATGCAATCCAAAACCAGTTCCCAGGCCCCAGAGGTGGACGTCTGCGGGGTGGAAGTCAGAAGCCCGCCAGGTTGTAGGCCTGGTTCTGCTCCCATCTGGCTGAATGATCCTGGTCACAACACTCGGCCTCCCTCGGCCTTAGCCTCCCTGTCTGTAAAATGAAAGGTTTGATGGAGATCATGTGCAAGCCTCCTCCCCGTTCTAATTTTCTGATACCATCATTTTTAACGTGTCTTGCAGAGATGCCCTTCCTTTCAGCAGGGCATGTTGCTCCCCATTTCATGACGATCCCCCTCAATTATCCGTGTAATTTGAGAAAAGTATGATGTATCGGAACTGAAAAACAGGCTGCAGCTTTCCTGGTCACCAAATCTGATAATCAGTCAATAATATGGGTTTTCCCTCGGGCCTTCTCCCTCAATCCCACAATCCCACGAATAAACCTGCCTACCCCTCCCAATTCCTCAACTCAAAGCTGCCCGTTCATGAATTAAAAAAAAAAAAAAAAAAACCTCCCCACCCCCTTCTACCCGGCCTAGTGTAAGGTGCCACAGCACTTCTTCCGTAATCTAGAATCCACCTCTGCCCCACCCTCTCCCCGGGGTGTCTTTTTAGCTAGGAATCCCTGGATCCACACGCTCCATCATCTCCCCGCTCTACCAAGCCAGTTGATCATTTCTCCCTGCCTGGCACCCGGCACACCTCGGCAGAAAAGGAGGCGGCGCCTCCACTCCAAGCCCAAGGGACCCAAACCTCTTTCCAACCCGCAAGGGTGCGGGCACCTGGGCGCAGCGGGAAGGGCCCGCGCCTCTGGAAAGAAGGGCCGCCGTCCCCACAAGGGCGGCGTAGGGGAGGCCCGTCAGCGGGTCTCTTGTCACTTACGGGCGGCTCCTCCGGGCAGAGCAGACCAGGGCCGGGCCGGGCTCGCGGGCAGCGGAGTTTGCTGACTCAAAGGCGCGCGGCGGCGGCGGCGGCGGCGGCAGCGGCGGCGGCGGCGGCGGCAGCGGCGGCAGCGGCGGCGAGCGCCCAGGAGCGCACACGAGCGCAGCCCCGCGCTCCCCGCGCACGTAGCGGCCCCGCGCCCGCGCTCGGCGCCAGCAGTCCGCCTGTGGCCGCCGCGCCTAGTGCTTCCGCCGCCCCAGCGCAGCCCAGCCCAGGTGCGCCCCCGCCCTGTCGAGCTAGCCTCCTGCTTCCTGATATTGAGTTAGGGAGGAAATGCCCCCATTAGCCGGGAAGCTGAGGCTGAAGGTGATCCAGCAGCACCCTTCGGAATTCGCCACCTGAGTCACCTTAAGCTTCCTAATCCCGACCCCACAGTTATGGGGAGGATTGCCGATGTTGAGGGGAACGGATAAATAACGTGATAAACAAGAATGGCAGAATGTTCGTAGCATCTAGGTGGTGGGCTTATGGGTGTTTATATAAAATTACTTCAATTTTTGTCTGTTTGAAATGTCTCTTAATAAAACATTTGGGGGGAAAGCTAATGAGATCTGCCAAGGGACCTGACTGAGGAAAGCATTTCCCAAATGGCACCTGAGGCTGGGTCCCCACACCTGTTTGCATGGGAAACCGCAGCCATCACTTAAACTGCTAATAAGTGACTGAATGACACAGAATAATAAACGTAGCCTAATATTTCATTTTCCAAGCATGAATTTTCCCATTAGACACAGTTTGTCGCTGATCATCCTCCAGGGACCATTCCAGGCCCACCTGAAAATGCATCTGTTCACCACACCTACATTAACTCCCTAACAAAATGTATAAATATGCAATGTTGTGTCTTAACATCTTGGATCTTGAAGCTGTATTGCTGAACCCTCAGTCATTGGTATTTAATTTCCTAAAATTGCACCCAAGTGATGACACACAAGTGAATGCAACCATGATCACTTTTGAAAATCAAATTAGGCCGGTGCCGTGGCTCACGCCTGTAATCCCAGCACTCTGGGAGGCCCAGGCGGGTGGATAACAAGGTCAGGAGATCGAGACTATCCTGGCTAACATGGTGAAACGCCATCTCTACTAAAAATAGAAAAACCGAGCTGGGCGTGGTGGCATGCGCCTGTAATTCCAGCTACTCGGGAGGCTGAGGCAGGAGAATCGCTTGAACCTGGAGGCGGAGGCTGCAGTGAGCGGAGATCATGCCATTGCACTTCAGCCTGGGCGACAGAGTGAGATTCTGTCTCAAAAAAAAAGAAAGAAAATCAAATTAAAGTGTATTTTTTATATTCTTGTCCCTATGCTCCACAAAGAAAAACATTGAGTAGAAAACAAAATGCAGCATGTATCTAAGATCCTAAGAGATTCTGTAAAATTAAAATCTTTCTGAACTTATTGTCAAGAGCATGACTTTACAGCTGTAGACAAAGCAGCAACGAACCCTTGGAGAGTCTACTGACAGTCATTTGAATATCTGTTAGAATTATGACCCTATTAAGAATGGTAAATTGCAACCTGAATCCAGGAAACTTAAGTGATGGTCACCTTTTTTAGGTTGTGGCATTTTTGTTATACCATCAGTGAGGTTGGGTAAAAACTGAGACTCTACAGTGGTTAAGAAAGCTTGCTGGCCGGACGCGGTGGCTCGTGCCTGTAATCCCGACACTTTGGGAGGCGGAGGCGGGCGGATCACGACGTCAAGAGATCGAGACCATCCCGGCTAACACGGTGAAACCCCGTCTCTACTAAGAATACAAAAAAAAAATTAGCCGGGAGTGGTGGCAGGCACCTGTAGTCCCAGCTACTCAGGAGGCTGAGGCAGGAGAATGGCGTGAACCCAGGTGGTGGAGCTTGCAGTAAGCCCAGATCGCGCCACTGCACTCCAGCCTGGGCGACAGAGCGAGACTCCGTCAGAAAGAAAGAAAAAGAAAGAAAGAACGGAAAGAAAGGAAAGAAGAAAAGAAAGAAAACGAAAGAAAAGGAAGGAAAGAAAGAAAGAAGGAAGGAAGGAAGGAAGGAAGGAAGGAAGGAAGGAAGGAAGGAAGGAAGGAAGGAAGGAAAGAAAGAAAGAAAGAAAGAAAGAAAGAAAGAAAGAAAGAAAGAAAGAAAGAAAGAAAGAAAGAAAGAAAGAAAGAAAGAAAGAAAGAAAGAAAGAGAGAGAGAGAAACCTTGCCTGCTGGCCAGGCGTGGTGGCTCACGCCTTTAATCCCAGCACTTTGGGAGGCCGAGGCAGGTGGATCATGAGGAGCTTGAGACCAGCCTAGCCAACATGGTGAAACCCCCATCTGTACTAAAATACAAAAATTAGCCAGGCATGGTGGTGCATGCCTGTAATCCCAGCTTCTTGGGAGGCTGAGAGAGGAGAATCCCTTACACCAGGAGGCGGAGATTGCCGTGAGCCAGGATCGCGCCAGGATCGCGCTACTACACTCCAGCCTGGGTGACAGAGTGAGATACTCAAAAAAAAAAAAAAAAAGGAAAGAAAGAAAGAAAGAGAGAGAGAGGGAGGGAGGGAGGAAGGGAGGAAGGAAGGAAGGAAGGAAGGAAGGAAGGAAGGAAGGAAGGAAGGAAGGAAGGAAGGAAGGAAGGAAGGAAGGAAGGAAGGAAGTCCGCCTACTGAAAAGATCACCATAAACATTGCTTTTAAAAACAAACATCAAAATTCTTAATAGATGAGCATTTTAACCCTCGGAAGACTGAAAATTGAGTATGAGACGTGTAAAAGATTCAAGCCTGTAATATTAATGTTTTGTTTTAAGGAATCTGGGCATATTTGGAATTCTATGTATGTGTTAATGTGTAAGAGAACTTGGCCTACTGAAGTAACCATTTGCCTTGTACGTTAAGTTTTAAAATGTGTAATTTAATAGCTGGATACGAATGAGTTGAAGATGGTCTTATTAACTTAATAAACAGTATTGGAACACTCACTACAATTTAAGATTTACCACATTTACAAATTTAATTTATTAGATGTTGAGTTACTTGTTAATCACACAATTAAAGACCTTTACAAGGGAAACAAATATATTAAATTCACGAATGAAGTTTAAAATATTTAGAGGTAATTAAGTTAATGGGATGAAACATTAATCAAATGCCTTTTTGATTGTTAAAGTTTGCTAGAGTTATAAATGGAATAAGATTAAGTGTGATATTATAAAATATATATTTGGCCATCATCCTCATTTCCTAGTATAAAACTCTTAAAATCCTTAGAATCTCCAAAGTGATTTTTTTTGTATGCTAGTGAGTTGACTGGTGGCTGGCAGCCCCTAAGTAGCTTCAGGAAGGGGCTGGTCACTGGAAAGACCACACCCTGATTAGAGGATCGGTACTTCCAGCCCCATTCCCCAATTTCTGTGGGGTGGGGAACAGCTTAACATTGAGTTGATCACCAATGAGCAATGGTTTAATCAATCATGACTACAAAATGACGCCTCCATAAACACACAAGAGGACAGGGTTCAGAGAGCTTCGGGATAGCTGAACATGTGCAGGTGTATGGAGGGTGGTCCACCTGAGAAGGGCATGGAAGCTCCATGCCCCTTCCCCCATGCCTCGCTCTATGCATCACTTCATCTGTATCCTTTGTACCATCTTTCTGATAAATGTATGTGTTTCCCACAGTTCTGCGAGCCACTCTAGTAAATTATTTGAACTGAAGGAGGGGGTCATGGGATCCCCAATTTATAGCCAATCAGTCAGAAACACAGGTAAAACAGCCTGAGCGGAGCTTGCAATTGTCATCAGAAGTGGGAGGAGGCAATCTTGTGGGACTGAGCCCTCAACCTGTTGGATCTGACACTGTCTCCAGGTAGGTGGTGTCAGAATTGAACTGGGGCGGGGCGCTGTGGCTCATGCCTGTGATCCCAGCACTTTGGGAGGCCGAGGAGGTTGGATCACTTGAAGTCAGTAGTTCGAGACCAATTTGGCCAACATGGTGAAACCCCATCTCTACTAAAAATATAAAACTTAGTTGGGCGTGGTGGCCCACGCCTGTAATCCCAGCTACTCGGGAGGTGGAGGTGGCAATGAGCCAAGATTGCACCACTGCACTCCAGCCTGGGCCACAGTGAGACTCCATCTTAAAAAAAAAAAAAAAAAAAGAGGAATTGAACTATAGTAGAGAACACCCAGCTGGTGACGGCTGCAGAATTAACTGGTTGCTTGGTGTGTGGGGAGAAACCTCCACACCTTTGGCCACAGAAGCCTTCCATGTTGACTGTGGAGTGAGAGCAGAGGAAAAACTTTTTCCACAGAGTTAGGAAAACTTTAAAAACTAAGGAATAATTATACTCTTAAACTTGTAACTTTAACAAATCAAATATTCTAAAAATAGCATCAAAACAGTATTTTCTGTGCACAAGAACTACTCTTGGAGGCACACACACACACACAAAAAAAAAACACATAAACAATTATGACCAGGCCAGGCATGGTGGCTCACGCCTGTAATCTCAGCACTTTGGGAGGCCAAGGCGGACAGATCGCCTGAGGTCAGGAGTTCTGAGACCAACCTGGCCAACATGGTGAAAACCCATCTCTACTAAAAATACAAAAAATTAGCCAGGCGTGGTGGCACATACCTGTAATCCCAGCTGCTTGGGAGGCTGAGGCAGGAGAATTGCTTGAACATAGAGGGGGAAGTTTTCAATGAGCCGAGATCATACCACTGCACTCCAGCCTGGGCAACAGAGTGAGACTCCATCTCAAAAACAAAAACAAAAAAACAATTATAACCATTTCTGCCTCTCGGTATAATGTCCTTATGCTGGGGAAAGATATTTTATTCTGTGTCTCATGGAATATCTTCTCAGTTCTTTGTATTTAGGGCTGTAATGGGAGCATTTGGGAAACTTTACTTTCTTGTATTTGTGGTAGATGTACTACTACGCCAGCTTCATAGGGCTGTTATGGAGTTTAAATGAAATAACCCAGGTAAAGCTCTTGTGCTGGGTAAACAGTAAGTGTTCAGTAAATTTTAGCTGTTATTATAACTTGATCCTCTTCTCCAATCTCTCCTGTCTCCAAGCTAAGTGCACTTAGTTACACTCAGTAAGGAAAGCCACCTCCACCCCCTTCCTTCCACCATCTCTTAGGAAAATTGCAAAATCCACAGAGCAAAAATGGAAGTTGCCTGGACTTGATGTTAAGAAATTATAATTGGCCGGGCGCGGTGGCTCAAGCCTGTAATCCCAGCACTTTGGGAGGCCGAGGCGGGTGGATCACGAGGTCAGGAGATCGAGACCATCCTGGCTAACATGGTGAAACCCCGTCTCTACTAAAAATACAAAAAACTAGCCGGGCGTGGTGGCGGGCGCCTGTAGTCCCAGCTACTCGGAGGCTGAGGCAGGAGAATGGCGTGAACCTGAGAGGCGGAGCTTGCAGTGAGCCGAGATCGCGCCACTGCACTCCAGCCTGGGTGACACAGCGCGAGACTCTGTCTCAAAAAAAAAAAAAAAAAAAGAAATTATAATTGACTGATAATATACATAACATTGTATTCAAAAACACTTTACATTTACATGAATGGTTCTGCCTTCTTGGGAAACACTGCCACAGGAAATATTTGCGATGTAGGGAAGATGGTTTTTATCTTTCATCAAACAACTAATAATGTGATATAAGAAAAAACTTAAACAAATGACAATTTGGATTTTGATTTCTGATATTGTGATCATAATTACTGTTTTTTCAAAACAATGAAATATAGATTAATGGTGAATAACATAACCACTCTTAAATATCAATCTTATACAGTTTTTCAAAATATTTAACCTATGCACGCCTCTCCAAAAAAGACTAGAAAAACGTTTTGAGCGACCTTACCTGTTTGTAAGACGAAGGGGTTTAACTTCTCATCCATCCACCCACCTCCTTATTCTTGTTAGTGGACTACTCTTCTCCCAGTTAACACCCCAAACACGCTAACTTTAGCACTTCCTTTGACCCAATCCCTTCCTTTGATCTACTCAGGTCCAAGATCCATACATTTCTTCTTGGCCAGATCATGGTGGAGCCCACCTTCTGTGTTCTACTCTCTCAACTCTCAGAATCCTACAGTAGCCTCTCTACAGCGATCCATTTACTGGTTTTTCAAACATCTTTAGCAATGGAACCCTTTTTTCAAATGAACTCCATTTATAAAACAAAGAAAAACACAATTCCATTACTATACATTTATTTGATGAATTCAATTTTGTAGCATTTGCTAATTATAGAGAAATCAATGACCATCGGAAGCTGTTTCGTTGAACACCAAGATTTGAAATTAGGGATTTGTGAAAGATTGTTAGAATCTCCTATCAGTGTCAACATCCCATTTTTCCCCTCTATTTGATTGCTCAATATTAACAAGATTCTAATCTACTCAGAAAAATATTTGCAAATGGAAACAATTCAGACATTTGAAAAAGGAGTAGTTGAAATTTTTGTTTCAAAGTTGAAGTACTAAGGGCATCTCACATCCTCACATTTTATAACTTACAGAAGTTGCAAGTAAGAAGACCAATCCTTACTGTAAATGCTAAAGTGTCTATAATGGGAATTATCACCACGTGACTTGCTATATGTTCATATGGCTTTACATAACTGACAGGAGCACACACCCAAGCAGAGGTAGGCACCTTGCCCAGTATTCCCCAGAACCACCAAGGGATGCTCTGCAGTGATATCTTGCTCATTCTGCTCTACCAAAGTAACTTCATTCCTGGGAAAGAGAAAACGAAAACAAAAAAGCTCTTGCATTATCAAAAGCTACATTTTAAGGCCTGACACGGTGGCTCATGCCCATAATCCCAGCACTTTGGGAGGCTGAGGCGGGCAGATCACTTGAGATCAGGAGTTCAAGACCAGCCTGGCCAACATGGTGAAACCCCATCTTTACTAAAAAATACAAAAATTAGCCAGGTGTGGTGGTGCACACCTGTAGTCCCTGCTACTGGGGCAGCTGAGGCAAGAGACTCACTTGAACCCGCGAGGCAGAGGTTGCAGTGAGCTGAGATCAGTCACTGCATTCCAGCCTGGATGACGGAGTGCAACTCCGTCTCAAAAAAAAAAAAAAAAAAAAGGAAAGAAAAAGAAAAGAAAAAAAAAAGCTTCATTTTAAAAGCATTCGTTTCAATGGTGAATTTTATTTTATTATTATAAACTAAAAATAAATTGGTTGATTAAAACTGACAAAAACGAAACAAACCTTTAGCTATTACTGAGCATATCAAACATAAACCCATTCCCAATCATCCAATTTCTAAGCCTTTGATATAAATGGCAGTATGGTATAATTGGCACCAACCCTCAATCAAAGAACAAGAAACCAGTAGAGAAGCCATCTTCTTGCATGGAGGAGCTGGGGTTTTTTGTTTTGGGCGGGTTTGGTTTTCTTTAGTGCTCTGCATGTGCTATGTAGCCTTTAGTACCTGTACACGTGGTACTAGTTCTGGATATTGGGTGCATTATAGTCTATAACCATGTGGAGGTAATAGAGTACAGTGGTTAAGGCTCAGGCTCCAGCGCCGAAAAGCTTCCTTCTAATCCCCAAATTCTTTAGACAAGTTACTTCATGTCTCTAAGCCTCAGTTTTCTCATCTGTGAAACAGTACCTATCCAACAGGGTTATCATTAGGAAATAATAGATATAAATTACTAATATAAATTACTAAGTCCAGGACTGCCACAGAGTAGGAAAGAGCTTCATAAACATGATTTTGATGTTGTTGGTTTTAGTGCACATCTCATCTTTCCTAAATAAATAGTCGCATAATATCCAAATCTCATTATGACAACTTTTGCAGAAGAAAGTATGCTTATACTCGTTTATACAATTTTCTGTGAATGGACAGAGACAGGACTCAATTTTTTCTAACAACCAACCTATGTATATGTATGAAATTCCTCTGAAAGGATAAACTTTGGTGAGGAGAAATAATGAGGTGGGGGCAAACATGAGAGGAAGATTGCTTTTTAATCTATATCCTTTTGAACCATTCAAATATTATGTAGAGTGCATTCAACAGTATATAAACAGGCCAGGCGTGGTGGCTCATGCCTGTAATCCCAGCACTTTGGGAGGCCAAGGCCGGAGGCCTGAACCCAGGAATGCAAGACTAGCTTGAGCAACATAGTAAGACCTTATCTCTGCAAAAAATAAATTTAAAAAAAAAATAGCCAAGCACAGTGGTGCACACCTGTGGTCCTAGCTTCTCCGGAGGCTGAGTTGAGAGGATTGCTTGAACCCAGGAGGCAGAGGCTGCAGTGAGCTGTGATCATGCCACTGCACTCCAGCCTGGGTGACAGAGTAAAACTCTGTCAAAAAAAAAAAAATATACACACACACACACACACACAACTATATATATATATTTATATATACTAAATATATTTCTCTATATATGCTATATATAAATATATTTGTATATATTTATAAGATATACAAATATATTTATAAGATATGTATTTTTCTATATATTTATATAGAAAATAGAGTATAGTGAATAAATATTTATAAATATTTTTATTTATATACATAAATATATATATCTACATACACAAAGAGACAAGCACTGAAGGTATTGTAGGGGCAGCAAAACTCCACCTCTGTCCTCTTTTAGCCTGGGCTGGAGCATTAAATTCACATAAGACAGATTAACAGGAGAAAAGCATGCAAGTTTATTTAATGCAAGTTTATTTAATACAAGTTTTAAATGATGTGGGAGCCCCCATAAGGAAATGAAGACCCAGAAGCATTTAGAGTTATTTTAACAAGGTCTGTACAGAAGTTTCTCAGTCTCAACTTTCCATCCTTGATAAGAATGCTGTGGGCGTGGCCGGGCACAGTGGCTCACGCCTGTGGTCCCAGCACTTCGGGAGGCCGAAGTGGGCTGATCACGAGGTCAGGAGATCAAGACCATCCTGGCTAACATGGTGAAACCCCGTCTCTACTAAAAATACAAACAAATTAGCCGGGTGTGGTGGCGGGTGCCTGTAGACTCAGATACTTGAGAGGCTGAGGCAGGAGAATGGTGTGAACCCAGGATGCAGAGCTTGCAGTGAGCCAAGATCGCGCCATTGCACTCCAGCCTGGGCGACAGAGGAAGACTCTGTCTCAAAAAACAAAAAAAAAAGAATGTTGTGGGAGTTTTGGGGGGTTTGTTTGGTTGTTTGTTTGTTTGTTTGTTTAGAGACAAGATCTTGCTGTATTCCCCCAGCTGGACTCAAACGATCCTCCCACTTCAGCCTCCCAAAAAAATACTGCATCTTTCACATGAGAATTTCATCTCCTGCTTTTAAGAAACAGAATGAAGATCACATTCTTTTTTCTTTCTTTTTTTTTTCTTTTTCTTTGAGACAGAGTCTTTTTCTCTGTCACTCAGATTAGAGTGCAGTGGCACAATTATGGCTCACTGCAACCTTGACCTCCCCAGCTCAAGTGATCCTCCCACCTTAGCCTCCCAAGTTGCTGGGACTACAGGCACAAACCACCATGCCCGGATAATTTTGTTTTGTTTTGTTTTGAGACAGAATCTTGATCTGTTACCCAGGCTGGAGTGCAATGGTGCAATCTCAGCTCACTGCAACCTCTGCCTCCCAGGTTCAAGCAATTCTCCTGCCTCAGCCTCCTGAGTAGCTGGGCTAATTTTTGTATTTTTAGTAGAGACAGGGTTTCACCATGTTGGCCAGGCTAGTCTTGAACTCCTGATCTCAAGTGATCGTCCTGCCTCAGCCTCCCAAAGTGCTGGAATTAAAGGCGTGAGCCACCGCACCCAGCCTTTTTTTTTTTTTTTTTTTGTAGAGATAAGGTCTTGCCATGTGTTGCCCTGGCTGGTCTTGAACTCCTGAGTTCAAATGATCCTCCAGCCTCGACCTCCCAAAGTGCTTGGATTAATTACAGCCATGAGCCACCACACCCAGCCAGGGGTGTCATATTCTTAACCCCTTCAATATAAATAGACAACTCACAAAAGAGAAAATACCAATAACTAATAAACATAAAAGGAGAATCCATTTCTCAACAGTTTAGTAAAAAAAAAAAAAAAAAAACCAATTTGAGACAGGGTCTCACTCTGTCTCTGTTGCCCAGGCTGTAGTGCAGTGGTGTGATGATGGCTCACTGCAACCTCAGCCTCCCAGGTTCAGGTGACTCTCCCATGTGTCTCCTGGGTAGCTGGAACTACAGATGCACCCACCACACCTGGCTAATTTTTTGGATTTTTCATAGAGATGGGGTTTTACCATGTTGCCCAGGCTAATCTCAAACTCCTGGGCTCAAGCAGTCTGCTCACTTCAGCCTCAAAATGCCAAGATTACAGTGTGAGCCACTGACTCCAGCCCAAAAAATTTGTTTTACCTTTTATTTTTTATTTTTTTATAGAGATAGAGTCTCACTATGTTGCCCTGGCTGGTCTCAAACCCCTGGCTTCAAGCAATCTTTCCACTTCAGCCTCCCAAAGCACTGGCATTACAGGCATGAGCCACCACACCCAGCCAAGTCAAAAAATTTTTGCATTGAGAATATCACATATTGACAACAGATAGTTTCATGCTTTGCTCATGAGAGTATAAATGGGAAAAGCAATTTTTAAAATTTATTTATTATTATTTTATTTTTGAGACAAAGTCTCACTCTGTCACCCAGGCTGGAGTGCAATGGCGTGATCTCGGCTCACTGCCACCTCCACCTTGCAGGTTCAAGCGATTCTCCTGCCTTAGCCGCCCAAGTAGCTGGGATTACAGGCATGGGCCACCAGGCCCAGTTAATTTTTGTATTTTTAGTAGAGACAGGGATTCGTCATGTAGGCCAGGCTGGTCTTGAACACCTGACCTCAGGTGATCTGCCTGCCTCAGCCTCCAGAAGTGCTGGGATTACAGATGTGAGGCACTGCGCCCAGCCTGGAAAAGCAGTTTTAGAGAGCAATTTAGCAATGTCCTACTGAAAGGACAGGCAAGCCCCAAAATTGGGGCTTAGCCTGGGAGGGTTCTTGGCTTCACCCAGGAAAGAATTGAAGGATGAGCTGGTGGTATTAAACAGCAACTTTTATTGAAGCAGCAGTGTACAGCAGCAGCAGAGGTACTGCAGTTGTGGAGCAGGGCTACCCCATAGGCAGTGTGCCCAGAATAGCAGTTCAGAGGTAGTTCATCGGTCACAGTTACACCCACTTTTAATTACATGCAAATTAAGGGGGAGTTGATGCAGAAATTTCTAGGAAAAGCATGGTAACTTCCAGGTCATTGAGTCATTGCTGTGGAAAGGGATGGTAACTTCTGAGTGTTGCCATGGCAATGGTAAACTGACACGGCACACTGGTGGGCATATCTTATGGAAGGCTGCTTCCACCCTGGCCCTGTTTAAGCTAGTCCTCAATTTGGTCTGGTATCCAAGCCCTTCCTCCAGAGTTGAGTCCCACCTCCTACCTCACTATCACAACTAAACTCCTATGTGCCTTATGGCCCAGCAATACTACCTCAGTATCTCTCCTACAGAAACCCTCACACATGTGCCTGAGACGATAGGTACAAGGGTGGACACTGCAGCATAGTTGGTAACAGCAAAAAACTGGAAGCAAGTTAAATGTTCACCAATACGGAAATGTTTAAATAATCCATAGTATATTCATAGTGTGGAATATTATACATCGGATTTTAAAATTAGCAAGGGCTAGCTGTTCAACACACATAGAAGCCGATATGACATTGACTTTTGAGAAAAGAACTTGACTGGCAAGGAGACAGGAGTCAGTTCTCAAATCTCTCTCTCAAGCTGGGGTCTGGGGCAGGTTTTATGGGCAAAGGGGAACAATGGAGGATATAGGAAGATGAAATAAGGTGTGACCTGACTGGGTTCATGCAAAGAAGCAGTAGTCTGATGAGATCATGCAATGAGGTGATGTTGGGTCCTCGGCTTTTAGAAAAGTCCGTACTCCAACCAAACAGGGCAACCCTTGCTTTTTAATCTGGTCTCTGTTGCTTGGTCCAAGCACTTAGATTCTGCCTGTGGTTGGCTTTTTCATTCCAGCTGGTTCTGAGGTCAGGACCTGGGCCCGCTTGATTCTTCTGGCCATACTCAGGTTAGGTGACTTGCAACCTGGGGGTCCTTAGGAGCTGAAAAACAACTCATCATTTTGTTACATTTATTGTTGACAAAGTTGAACCAGATTGTATAGTTCCAGGGTTACATATGGTTACATTGAAAGATCTTTAAGGCATACTGAGAAAGGCGAGATAGAAAATATAGTGTGCTACTTGTTAAGGGTGCAGGGTCTTTACTGCAAATTGTCAGGTTCTTGGCATTTTGAACAGAGAATTGGACAAAATGCACAGCAAAGCAAGAAAAGAATTAAGCAACGAAAGCAGAGATTTATTGGAAATGAAAGTACACTTCACAGGGTAGGAGTAGCTGGAGCAGTGACTCAAGGGCCCTGATTGCGGGATCTTCTGGGGTCCAAATACCCTCCAGAGGTTTTCCATAGGCCATTTGGTGGATACCTCATGCAAATAAAGTAGTGGCCAACGATCAGTCTGATTGGTTGCAGAAAGCAACCAATCAAAGGCTAAAGTGAAGTTACAAAGTTACACTCCTATGCAAACATCTGATTGGTTGTACAAAGCAACCAATCAGAGGTACTTTCCATTTTCCATCTGCCAGGCCGAAAGTGGGGGGCAGGGGTGGTTTGCAAAGGGTTTGCCTTTGGTCCTTTTGATACTTAGGTGTTGAAAGTTGGGGTTTTCCTTTTTAGTTCTAGGAAGTCAGCATGAATTGGCCTTAGGTTCCCTGCCTCCAGACCCTATTTTGCCCCACTACTGTTTATATATTTAAAGTTTTTTTTTTCATTTATATATTTACCTATTATTTTATTTTGTTTCTATTTTTTTTTTTTTTTTTGGTAGAGATGGTGGCATCTCACTACATTGCCCTGCTGGTCTCGAACTCCTGGCCTCGTGATCTTCCTGCCTTGGCCTCTCTAAAGTTTTAAAATAATAAAACTTCTATTTTTCTATGTACATATATTTATGTTATGTGAATATATGGTCTAGAAGGACAACTTCAAACTTTTATAAGAGATTACCTCTAGGGAGAGGAATGATCCAACATAGCTGGTAGCCTATATAATAC
Organism: Theropithecus gelada; assembly: GCF_003255815.1. Taxonomy (NCBI): domain Eukaryota; kingdom Metazoa; phylum Chordata; class Mammalia; order Primates; family Cercopithecidae; genus Theropithecus; species Theropithecus gelada. Next base: position 86,554,132 of record NC_037670.1, read on the forward strand.
CTTTGTGAGAACTTTTTAACGGTTACCTTTCTTCCAGACAATTTACTGCCATCTGCTGGAAAATTATCATTTTAAAATGTCAAATGTACTACCCTGTGAATAGAGACCCCTAGGGTTGCTCATGGCACAACTTGCACATAGTCTGTGGCCTTAGAGGATGTTCCTTGAGACTGAGATCAAGTTTTATTCTGAGGTCTATACAAAATAAGTCAATTTGACCACATGGATAAACACTAGCTTTCAATGTGTTAAAATTTATTTTGTAACATTTCTACGTACAAAAGCAGCTAAGTTTTGGAGAGGTGAGTATCGTGGGTTAAATTGTGGGTTATGTCACTGGCAAAATCAGAGACTCACTACTTCCAAGTGCAGGGAGGATTGAGCAGCAGCAACTGGGTACTAAACAAGACAAGTTACCTCTCAGGTCCTTCCTTTCGAATAGCAGGAATGCAGTATATTCTTGCATAATAAAGTATTTCTCAGTACCGGGTGTCCATTTTCTTCCCTTCATGTTTCAAATCAGGGAGGAAGAATTGGTAAAGTAGTTGCAGCAATTGCTTCTGGCAGTTTACAATATTTTTGAAATATTAAGCAATTCAAATTACCAATTTCTATATATGTGAGTTTAGACATAACACCAGTGAAATATGATACTGATTTTTATATTCTTAAAGCAAAGTAAACATGGCCTGAGAAGGACTCTGTACTTCTTTTTTTCTTTTTTTTTTGAGACAGAGTTTTGCTCTTCTCACCCAGGCTGGAGTGCAGTGGTGCGATCTCAGCTCACTACAACCTCCAACTCCCCGGTTCAAGCAATTTTCCTGCCTCAGCCTCCCAAGTAGCTGGGATTATAGGCACCTGCCACCACACCTGGCTAATTTTTGTATTTTTAGTAGAGACAGGTTTCACCATGTTGGCCAGGCTGGTCTCTAACTCCTGACCTCAGGTGATCTACCCACCTCGGCCTCCCAAAGTGCTGGGATTACACCATGCTTAACCAGGACTCTAATTCTATATTTGAGTCCTTATGGACACACCATAACCTACCTTAATAGGTAGACAAGATTGAAAACCTAACTTAGCAGTATGCACCTGCAACAATATAGCTGAGTCTTGGCCAATCCCAGCACCCGTACTTTAACTACTCATCGCTGTTGAGTGTGCAAACTATGTTTAAATAAGGCAAATGCCAAGCTGTAACCAATTCAGCTGCTTCTGTACCTCACCTCCAATTTGTGTACATCACTTTCCTTTTTTGTCTATAAATTTGTTCTGACCACAAGGCATCCCTGGAGTCTCTGAATCTGCTGTGATTCTGGGGGCTGTGCAATTCGCAAATCATTCATTGCTCAATTAAACTCCTTTAAATTTAATTCAGCTGAAGTTTTTCTTTTAACAATGTTCAAATTGTGAATAATTTTATTTGTATGAAAATATAAGGGCAAAAGGAAAACTTCCTCTTCATCCTTAGAAAGTTCACTGAAAAATCAACTCACAAAAAACAGATTAAGCCAGGTGTGGTGGCTCACACCTATCATGCTGGCACTTTGGGAGGCTGAGGTGGGAGGATCCCTTCAGGCCAGGAGTTCAAGGCCAGCTTGGGCAACATAGTGAGACCTCGTCTCTACAAGAAATTTTTAAAAATTTTCCAGGCTTGGTGGCACATGCCTTGGTCCCAGCTACTCAGGAGGCTGAAGCAGAAGAGCCCAGGAGTTTGAGGTTACAGTGAGCTATGACGATACCACTGCACACCAGCTTCGGCAACAAAGTGAAATCCCATCTCTTTTTTTATTATTGTTATTTTTATTTTTTCAGACCCCAGTGGGTCCGGAGTTGGTTCCTTCCAGTGGGTTCGTGGTCTTGCTGACTTCAAGAATGAAGCCAGAGGCCGGGCGTGGGGGCTCATGCCTATAATCTCCATACTTGGGGAGGCCGAGGCAGGCAGATCACCTGAGGTGGGGAGTTCGAGACCAGCCTGACCAAAATGGAGAAACCCTGTCTCTACTAAAAATAAAAAATTAGCCAGGTGTGGTGCTGCATGCCTGTAATCCCAACTACTCGGGAAGGTGAGGCAGGATAATTGCATGAACCCAGGAGGCGGAAGTTGCGGTGAGCCGAGATCGTGCCATTGCACTCCAGTCTGGGCAACAAAAGTGAAACTCCGTCTCAAAAAACAAAAAAAAGAATGAAGCCACGGACCTTCATGATGAGTATTACAGCTCTTAACAATGGCAGGGACCCAAAGAGTGAGCCATAGCCAGGCTTATTAGGAAGAGCGAAAGAACAAAGCTTCCACAGCATGGAAAAGGACCCAAGCAGGTTGCCACTGCTGGCTTGGGGGTGGGGAGTGGCCAGGTTTTGTTCCCTTATTGGCCCTGCCCATGTTCCATTTCTGTCCTATCAGAGTGCCCTTTTTTCAGTCCTCCCCGTGATTGGCTACTTTTAGAATCCTGCTGATTGGTGCATTTTACAGAGTGCTGATTGGTGCGTTTTACAGAGTGCTGATTGGTGCGTTTTACAGTGCACTGATTGGTGCATTTTACAATCCTCTTGCTAGATACAGAGCACTGATTGGTGTGTTTTCTGATTGGTGCATTTTACAATCTCTCTTGCTAGCTACAGAGCACTGATTGGTGTGTTTTACAATCCTCTGGTAAGACAGAAAAGTTCTCCAAGTTCCCACTAGACCCAGGAAGTCCAGCTGTCTTCACCTCTCACCAGCTCTTAAAAAAAAAAAAAGAGCAGAAATTGGAGTAAAGGCATACAAATGTATTATTGTATGTACAGGTGAGAATCACAAAGTGATTGCCCAGTATCCCAATGGGGCCCAAATACTTATATAGCTTTTTTTTTTTCTTCTTCTTCTTTTTTTTTTTTTTGAGACCGCATCTGGCTATGTCACCCAGGCTGGAGGGCAGTGGCGTGATATCCGCAACCTCCATCTCCTGGGTTCAAACAATTATCCCTGGCTCAGCCTCCCAAGTAGCTGGGATTACAGGTGCCTGCCACTACACTGGGCTAATTTTTGTATTTTTATAGAGACGGGGTTTTGCCATATTGGCCAGGCTGCTCTCAAACTTCTGACCTCAGGTGATCTACCTGCCTGGGCATCCCAAAGTGCTGGGATTACAGGCATGAGCCACCTCGCCCAGTCTTGTATAGCCTTATTTTTAGAAGGGAATGAGGAGATGGAAAAGTGTGGGCTATTTTAGGGGGCTAGTAAATGATTTTTAGGAACAGTCAATGGGCATGAAGAACATACAATGGCCTAGGACAAAGTCTGTTGGGTCCACAGGGCAAAAAATGGTTTGTGACAAAAGGCTGTCTGGGTTTGTTGAGAGACTTTAGTCTTTCTTCCTGTGATAAGAGTTCAGTTAATGAAAACTCAGGGACGGACCAGAGGTCATTGTTTTCTTCTTTGGCAGATCTGAACTCTAGTCAGACAAAGGAATTTTAGAGAACAACTTCATCCTGCCTTTGGAAGGGATAGAGGATTGAGAGACTGTGGCAAGGGGAGGAAGCAGTGGGGTGGGCAACAATTGTTCTCCTTGGTTGGTCCTTCAGATCTTCATGTAGGTAGGGGAAAAGTCTCTTCTAGCATCTGTTGATCTCTACAGGACTTTAATTCAAAATATTCATTATACCAGGGAGCCACATTTGGAGATGAAGTTTTCTGTGCACTCAAAAATATTAAGTAACCAGGCCTGGTGGCTCACACTTGTAATCCCAGCACTTTGGAAGGCCAATGCAGGAAGATCACTTGAGCCCAGATGTTCGAGATCAACCTGAGCAACATAGTAAGACTCCATCTCCACAAAAATTAAAAACATTAGCTGCGCATGGTGGCATACGCCTGCAGTCCCAGCTACTTGGGAGGCTGAGGTGGGAGGCTCACTAGAGCCCAGGAGGTTGAGGCTGCAGTGAGTTGTGATTGTGCCACTGCACTCCAACCCAGGTGACAGAACAAGACTGCTCAAAAAATTAAAAAAATAATATTTCATTACGTTTTTAAAACATCAGCCAGGTGTGGTGGCTCAAGCCTATAATCCCAGTACTTTGTTGCACTCCAGCCTGGATGACAGAGTGAGACTCTGTCTCAAAAAAAAATAATAATAATAACAAATAAATAAATAAATAATTTCTTTTCTTTTCTTTTTTCTTTTTTTTTTTGAGATAGAGTTTCACTCTTGTTACCGAGGCTGGAGTGCAATGGCGCCATCTTGGCTCACTGTAACCTCCGCCTCTGGGTTCAAGCAATTCTCCCACCTCAGCTTCCCGAGTGGCTGGGATTACAGGTGCCCGCCACCATGCCCGGCTAATTTTTTGTATTTTTAGTAAGGACAGGGTTTCACCATGTCAGCCAGTCTGGTCTCGAAATACTGACCTCACGTGATCCTCCTGCCTTGGCCTTCCAAAGTGCTGGGATTACAGGCGTGGGCCACTGTGCCTGTCCCTAAATAATTTATTTTTAATATTTTATGTTTAGGCTGGGCACGGTGTTTCGTGCCTGTAATCCCAGCACTATGGGAGGCCGAGGTGGGCGGATCACCTGAAGTCAGGAGTTTGAGACCGGCCTGGCCAACATGATGAAACCCCATCTCTACTAAAAATACAAAAAAATTAGCCAGATTGGTGGCACGTGCCTGTAGTTCCAGCTACTCGGGAGGCTGAGACAGGAGAATCGCTTGAACCTGGGAGGCGGAGGTTGCAATGAACCAGGATCTCACCACTGCACTCCAACCTGGGCTACAAGAGCAAAACCTCGTCTCAAAAAAAAAAAAAAAAAAAAAAACCCCAAGGAAAGAAAGAAAAAAGAAATCTGGTGGGGCGTGGTGGCTCACTCCTGTAATCCTAGCACTTTGGGAGACCGAGGCTGGTGGATCACCTGAGGTAAGGAGTTCAAGACCAGCCTGGCTAACATGATGAAACCCCGTCTCTACAAAAATACAAAAATTAGCCGGGCATGATGGCGGGTGCCTGTAATCCCAGATACTCGGGAGGCTGAGGCAGGAAAATTGCTTGAATCCAGGAGGCAGAGGTTGCAGTGAGCCGAGATCACACCACTGCCCTCCAGCCTAGGCAACAGAGCAAGACTCCGTCTCACAAAAAAAAAAAAAAAAGAAGAAGAAAAGTAAAGTCTATTAAATAAGATTTATTTTTGCTTTTTAATTTTTTCTCAAGAAACACACCTCTGCCTTCATGTTTTAATTAAATTTATTTATTTGTTTGTTTATTTATTTTTGAGGGGACAGAGGACAAATACATGTTAATGGGTTTTAAGATTTTTTTTTTACAACTATAACAGATAATCATGCAATGCTGCCAGTATTGAACCCAATCCGGGGCCACAAGTCTGCACACTCCTTTGCTACTGGTCCTGTAATGGCAGAACCTTTCATCTCGTCTTTATTTTTTATTATGACCCCTGCATTATCTTCAAAATAAAGAAACACTCCATCTTTTCTCCATATGACTTTCATTGTCAAATGACCGCTGCTGGATGTACCTTTTTTCTGAGCTCTGGTTTGTCTTTCTTGACTGTGGCCATCCCCATGTCACCCACACTGGCAGGGAAGTCTGTTCATCCGTCCCTGATCCTCTTCCCGGAGATGATATACGGATTTTTGGCTCCTGTGTTCTCAGCACCGTTGAGCAGGGATCCTACCAGAAGACCCGAGGAAATCCAGAATTTCGCACCAGAGGACTCACTTTATCCTCGCTTCGACATCTTGAACGCCAGAAAGAAGGAAAAAGGCAATTGACTTATCTTTTTTTAGAAACAGGGTCTTGCTCTGTCTCCCAGGCTAGAGTGCAGTAGCTCAAACACAGTTCACTGCAGCCTTCACCTCCTGGGCTCAAGCAATCCTTCCACCTCAGCCTCTTGAGTAGCTGGGACCACAGACATGCACCACCACGCCTAAGTTAATTTTCTTTTTTTGTAGAGATGAAGGTATTGCCATGTTGCCAGGCTGGTCTCAAACTCCTGGGCTCATGCAATCATCCCACTTCGACCTCCCGAAGCACTGGGATTACAGGTGTGAGCCTCCATGCTCAACCTAGCATTTTAATTTTGATAGGTGATATTGAATGTGTTAGAAGATGAATAACTTGGATAACGCATATGGAACTTTTGATTAAAATATATTCAAATTTTGTTCATTTGACTTTAGCTACATCTTATTTTTAATACTTTAGATATTTACTGTTGATAGAAGACAAATTATGTCAAAATCTTGATAACAAAATTGATTTAGACAAAATAAAGTTAAGAAAAATAACTTTATGGAATAAATATATAATAATTTTGAATTACGAATGAGTTTATCACTCTTGTAAAAACACCAGTCCATCAACAGAACACCCAGACATGCCCAATAATAAAGAAACTCTGTAATCTTTGATATTTTTCCAAACATAAAAACACGAGTATGAATGTATTTTTCAATTTTGACATTGTGAAGCTAGATCTGTCAAAGTAGGGGAATAGAATATATTTAACTTCACAGTTTGTCAGTTTGATTTATATCTTATAAATATTTAGTCATTTGAAATACAACTCTCGGCCGGGTGTGGTGGCTCACACCTGTAATCCAGCACTTTGGGAGGCCGAGGTGGGTGGACCACCTGAGGTCAGGAGTTCGAGACCAGCCTGGCCAACATGGTGAAACCCTGTCTCTACTAAAAATATATAAAATTAGCTGGGCGTGGTGATGGGCGCCTGTAATCCCAGCTACTTGGGAGGCTGAGGCAGGAGAATTGCTTGAACCTGGGTGGTGGAGGTTGCAGTGAGCCGAGAGCACCCCACTGCATTCCAGCCTGGGTGACAGAGCGAGACTCCATCTCAAAAAAAAAAGAAATACAACTCTCATGCCAGGTGTAGTGGCTCATACCTATAATCCCAGCACTTGGGGAGGCCAAGGCAGGTGGGTCACTTGAGACCTGGAGTTCGAGACCAGCCTCACCAACATGGCAAAACCCCATCTCTATGAAAAATCAAAAAATTAGCCCAGCGTGGTGGCATGTGCCTAAAGTCTCAGCTACTCAGGAGGCTCAGGCAGGAGAATCGCTTGAACCCGGGAGGCAGAGGTTGCAGCGAGCCAAGATGGTGCCACTGCACTCCAGCCTGGGCGACAGAATGAGACTCCATCTCAAAAAAAATAAAAAGAAAAAGAAAAGAAAAAGAAATGCATCTCCATTTTACATTTGGCCCAGGACCTATAAATGTTAGGGGCACATTTATGAATATATACATATATATTTTTTAATATCACATGATAAATATCATTTCAAGATACATCATAGATCTAAATATGAAAGGTAAAACTATCTTTTAGTTGAGAAATTAGAATGCTGTTTGCTGAATATAGGCAAAAAGTTTTTTAAACGGCATAAAAAGCATTAAACATCAGGAAAATCTGATAAATTGGACTACATTAAAACTAAGTAGTTCTGTTCATCAGGACACATTAAGAGATTGAAAAAATTAAGAGTGGGAGAAATATTTTCAATATATACATCTGACAAGCTACTTGTATCTAGAACACATAAACAACTCCTTAAAATCAATTGTTTTAAAAAGCCAGAAAACTCAATAGAAAAATGGGCCAAGCTTTGAATTTCCCATAAGATAACCAAATAAATAAGAAATATATAAACATATAAAATAATATTCAATTTTGTTAGTTATCAGTGAAATATACAGTAAAACCACTGACACAGCCGGGCACTGTGGCTCACACCTGTAATCTCAGCACTTTGGGACACTGAAGCAAGATTACTTAAGCCCAGGATTTTGAGACCAGCCTGGCCAACATGAAGAGACACCCTCTCTACAAAAAAGTTTTAAAATTAGCTGGGCATGGTGGTGCACACCTATGATCCCAGCTACTCAAGAAGCTGACGTGGGAGGATTGCTTGAGCCCAGGAGGCCAAGGCAGCAGTGAGCTGTATTCACACCACTGCACTCCAGCCACGATGACGGAGAAGAAACTGTCTCAAGAAACAAAAAACAAACAAAAAACACTGACCAGAATAAAACTAGTAATACTAAATTTTGCTGAGGATGTGGAGCAACTAGAACTCTCATAATTCACTTTTGGGTTTTTTGTTTGTTTGTTTTGTTTTTGAGACAGAGTTTCACTCTTTCTGCCCAGGCTGGAGTGCAGTGGCATGATCTCGGCTCACTGCAACCTCCACCTCCCAGGTTCAAGCAATTCTCCTGTCTCAGCTTCCTGAGTAGCTGGGATTACAGCCACCTGCCACCACACCTGGCTAATTAGTTGTATTTTTAGTAGAGATGGGGTTTCATCACGTTGACCAGGCTAGTCTTGAAGTTGACTAGGCTAGTCTTGAACTCCTGACCTCAGGTGAGCCACCTGCCTCGGCCTCCCAAAGTGCTGGAATTACAGGTATGAGCCACCGCACCCGGTCTCATAATTCACTTTGGAAAATCATTTGGTATTATTTACTATGGACACATCCCCTATGGACCAGTGAATGCACTTCTGGATGTATAACCAGGAGAAATGCACCTGCACGCATATATTTCTAAATAGCATGTATAAGAATGTTCCTAGCAACAATATGCATAATATCCCCAAACTATCAGTGACGCAAATGACCATCAACATCAGGAGAGATAAGTAAATTATGCAATATTCACACAACACTGGGAGTGAACTTACACCAATTGCTGTACACAACAATATGGATGACTCGTAAGCATGATGTTTAGTGAAAGAAGCCAAATGCCAAAGAGTATATAAAATACAAAACAGGCAGAACTCCCTAGAATCACCACTGAGGTTCAGTCTGTGGTTCTGCTGGACCTGACAATGGTCTTAGCCTCCCTGCGTGAGATTATGCTTTCATTGCTTCACTGTTTGGCAAGTTTCTTTTCACTGCCTCTCAAGTATCACTGGAGGAGCTTCAAGGATTTCCCTGCTCAACATTTACATCAGCATGAACTACAGCAAAAATTTGAGCAGTATGACTTCCATGAGGGTTTTCATTCACCACAGGTGGACTTTTCCCTGGGCCAGCATGAACTGACTTTACAGCCCTGTAAAGCATGCTTGAGCCAACAATAAATGATTTTATGTGACTGACTCCATCATAACGGAACAAATGGCCTTCATGAGCAAATTTTCTGCCATCCCAACTAGATGCGACTATTACATTAATTACTGCACAGTGCATTTTTCTCATTGAACACCATCTTGTATGCAGTTTCTTGAGCTGCTGTCAAGCTACCCTGGCCTCTGATCCAGAGACACAATTGATGATACCCTACTGTTGGTTATGGAGGTATCATCATTATTATTCATTTATTATTACTAGGGGCAGCAGTGGGCGCACCTTTCTGAAACTGGTCAAAAGGAAAATAATGTAGAATGGAACAAGACTTGGGAATTGGGTGGGATATAGTGAGAATGTCTTTTGTGTATATGACTCAGTCCTTTTGGAAAAAAGGAAATTCAAATATGATAGTTTGATATTTTGTCTATATAAAAATATGTCATGTTGAAACATCAATATCAGCTGCAACTAGCTGGGATCAAAAAATTGTCATTTTTGGGTCACATACTATAATAACAGATAACATATAGTCTTTTTAGCCTCAACATCCCAATCACGTTTGTTTGTTTGTTTGTTTTTGGAAACAGTCTCACTCTCTCACCCAGGCTGGAGTGCAGTGGCAGGATCTTGGTTCACTGCAACCTCCACCTCCCGGGTTCAAGCGATTCTCCTGCCTCAGCCTCCCAAGTAGCTGGGATGACAGGCGCCCACCACCACGTCCAGCTAATTTTTGTATTCTTTAGTAGAGACAGATCACAAGGTCAGGAGATCCAGACCATCCTGGCTAACATGGTGAAACCCCATCTCTACTAAAAATACAAAAAATTAGTCGGGCATGGTGGCAGGCACCTGTGTTCCCAGCCACTCGGGAGGCTGAGGCAGGAGAATCACTTGAACCCGGGAGGTGAAGGTTGCAGTGAGCCGCGATGGCGCCACCGCACTCCAGCCTGGGTGACAGAGCGAGACTCCGTCTCAAAAAAAAAAGAAAGAAAAAACAATTTAGCAACATTTACTACAATTAAAAGTACATACATCCTTCAAACCCAAAAGTCCACTTCTTAGAATCTATATAAAAAGAACTTTATAAGGAAATTTTACTAAAGGATGGTGATTGTTTATAGGAGCCAAGAACCAAAAAAAAAAAAAAAAAACTCCTATCAACACAGAATGCCTGTATAGGTTGCATTTTACCCACACCATGAAATATTTTACAGCCATTCAGACTAATTAATTAGCACTCTATCAGTTGACTTGAGGAATTTTCATGATTGTAAAATGAAAGGTAAGGTACAGCCGGGCACGGTGGCTCACGCCTGTAATCCCAGTACTCTGCGAGGCTGAAATGGGTGGATCATCTGCGGTCGGGAGTTCAAGACCAGCCTGGCCAACATGGCGAAACCCCACCTTTATTAAAAATACAAAAAAATTAGCCAGGCGTGGTGGTGGGCACCTGTAACCCCAGCTACTCGGGAGGCTGAGGGAGGAGAATAACTTGAACCCGGGAGGCGGAGGTTGCAGTGAGCCTAGATAGTCCACTGTACTCCAGCCTGGGCTACAGAGCGAGACTTTGTCTCAAAAAAAAAGGTAAAGTAGGCCGGGCGCGGTGGCTCAAGCCTGTAATCCCAGCACTTTGGGAGGCCGAGACGGGTGGATCACGAGGTCAGGAGATCGAGACCATCCTGGCTATCATGGTGAAACCCCGTCTCTACTAAAAATTACAAAAAACTAGCCGGGCGAGGTGGCGGGCGCCTGTAGTCCCAGCTACTCGGGAGGCTGAGGCAGGAGAATGGCGTGAACCCGGGAGGCGGAGCTTGCAGTGAGCTGAGATCCGGCCACTGCACTCCAGCCTGGGCGACAGAGCGAGACTCCATCTCAAAAAAAAAAAAAAAAAAAAAAAAGGTAAAGTAAAAAAACTATGTATGATCCAATTTTGGATAGCATACACAGACACATACATTTTAAAAACTGCATGTGTGTATATATATGTATATATGTTTATGTGTGTTTATATGTGTATACATAATTCTACATATGTATTTCTATATACACAATATATATTTTTATGATCACATGTATACAAAGAAGAATATGAAAGGGCATATTAACTAGGTAGTTAATATAGCTTATCTAGAAGTAAAGATGGGAGTGTGTGAAGTGTTCATGTTGTGGACATGTTACCGGTGGACGCCATCCAAGTTACTCCGAGTTACTGGCAGCGCATCTGTACAGGTCCCCAGCAACTTCAGTTCTTGCCTCCCCAGAAGAAAGAATTTGACTGAGAGACATAAAACAGAAAAAGGGACGAGGCAAGTTTCAGAGCAGGAGTGGAAGTTTATTTTAAAAGGCTTTAGAACAAGAAAGAAAGGAAGGTGTGTTTGGAACAGACCCAGGAAGGCACATGAAGTTTAAAGAGCCAAGTGCCCCATTTAACCGTGATCCTAGGACTTTATAGGCTCACCTCTTTCCCATGATTCTTCCCTTAGGGTGGGCTTTCCACATGTACAGAGCTCTTCTCAACCTTGGGAAGTGAGCACATGCAGTGTGCTTAGGAAGCTGTACCTATGACCACGTGAGACTTTCTTCCCTTTTTCCGGTGGAGTGTACCCAGAAGGTCATATTTTGCCACTTCGTCTCTTAGTGCACGTGCCCAAGAAGTTTCTTCCCCCTGACATCTGTATTCAATTAACACTTTTTTTTTTTTTTTTCTTGAGACGGTTTCGCTTTTGTTGCCCAGGCTGGAGTGCAATGGTGCGATCTCGGCTCACTGCAACCTGTGCTTCCAGGTTCAGGTCATTCTTCTGCCTCACCCTCCTGAGTAGCTGGGATTACAGGCACCTGCCACCACACCCGGCTAATTTTTTTGTACTTTTAGTAGAGCTGGGGTTTCACGATGTTGACCAGGCTGGTCTCAAACTCCCAACCTCAGGTGATCTGCCAGCCTCAGCCTCCCAAAGTGCTGGGATTACAGGTGTGAGCCACCACACCCAGCCCACTTAACACTTTTAATGTTAATAGCTGTGGATCATCAGGAGATTGTCTCTCCCTGCCACCCTGAGTGGGCTGCTAAATTATCATTTTTAGAGAGGCAGTGTGATAATTGTTGAACCATTACCTGATGTTCCTAGTGGGTTGGGGGAGAGCCCTCTCCTACCCTGCTCATGCCTATCTAAATATCTGTAACAGATAGAGCTGGGGGAAAGTTTTCCAAATAAATACTGCATGAATGATATGATTCTTTTTACTTACAATTTTATATATGTGTGTTTGTATAAAAAATAATAAAGGCCAGGTGCAGTGGCTCATGCCTGTAATTCCAACACTTTGGGATGCCAAAGTAGGAAGATTGCTTGAGACCAGGAGTTCGAGACCAGCCTAGGTTGATATAGTGAGACCTTATCTCTACAAAAAATTTAAAAATTAGCTGGGCATGATGGCAGGCACCTGTAGTCCCAGCTACTTGGGAGGCTGAGATGGGGTGATTGCTTGAGCCCTTTAGGTCAAGGCTACAGTGAACAGTGATCTTATCACTGCACTCCAGCCTGAGTGCTGAGCCTGTTTCTCAAAAATAAAAAATTAAAATAAATAAAAATAAGTAAGGCCGGGCATGGTGGCTCATGCCTGTAATCCCAGAACTTTGGGAGGCCGAGGCAGGCGGATTACAAGGTCAGGAGATTGAGACCACCCTGGCTAACATGGTGAAACCCCATCTCTGCTAAATAATACAAAAAATTAGCCAGGCATGGTGGCGGGCACCTGTAGTCCCAGCTACTCGGGAGGCTGAGGCAGGAGAATGGCGTGAACCTGGGAGGCGGAGCTTTCAGTGAGCCAAGATAGCACCATTGCACTCTAGCCTGGGTGACAGAGCAAGACTCTGTCTCAAAAATAAATAAATAAATAAATAAAAATAAAAATAAGTAATAAAAGTTTAAAGAGTAAAATAAAAGTTGAGGCAATACCACAGGTTCAATACAATCTTTATCAAAATCTCAGCTGATTTTTTTGCATTAATTGATAAGCTGATCTTAAAATTCATATGGGAATGTGAAGGACTCAGAACAGCCAAAACAATCTTGAATAAAAGAACAAATTTGGAGGACTCACACGTCCCAATTTCAAAATTTGCTACAAAGTCGTAGCAATCAGGCTAGGCACTGTGGCCCATATCTACCATTCCAGCACTTTAGGAGGCCAAAGCAGGAGGATCAGTTGAGCCCAGGAGTTGGGCAACATAGTGAGTCCCTGTCTCTATTTTTAAAAAAGCTACAGCAATCAAGACAGTGTAGTATTGCATAAGGAAAGACATATAGATCAATGGAATAGACATGAGTACAAAATAAATTCTTACATTTATGGTCAATGGATTTTTAGCAAGGGTGCCAAGATAATTCAATGGAAGAAAGAATAATTTTTTCAACCAATGGTGTGGGGACAACTGGATATCCATATGCAAAAGAATGAAGTTGGGTTTCCTGCCTCACACCATATACAAAAGTTAATTCAAAATGGATCATAGACCTGAGTGCAAAAACAACAACTATAAAACTCAGAAGAAAACTTAGGAGTTAATCTTTATGATCTTGGATTAGGCAATAGTTTTTTAGATATGACACCAAAAGCTCAAGCAACAAAATAAAACAAATTGTAACAAAAGTTAAACTTTTGTGCTTTGGAGGATACCATGAAGAAAGTGAAAAGAGGCTGGCATAGTGGCTAATACCTGTAATCTCAGCGCTTTGGGAGGCTGAGATAGGAGAATCGCTTGAGCCCAAGAGTTCAAACCTGCAGTGAACTATGATTGCACCACTGTACTCCAGCCAGGGCCACAGAGTGAGATCTTATCTCGAAAAAAAAAAAAAAAAAAAAGGCTATTTTGTGTAGCCCTGCTCTGCAAGGAGCAGTATAAAAAAAAAAGAAAAAAGAAAAAAAGAAAAAAAAGAAGAAAGAAAAATGAAAATAAAAAAAGAAAAAAGAAAGGGAAAAGATAGTTCCACAATATGTGAGAAAACATTTGCAAACAATATATTTGGTAAAGGGTTGGAATTCAAGATATATAAAGAATTTTATAACTCAACAACAAAAAAAGATAAACGGTCTAGTTTTTTTAATGGGCAAATGACTAGGTAGACATTTCTCCAAAGAAGATACAAGGATACCTGGTTTTATTGCACTTTGCTTTATTGTGCTTTACAGATAACCGTGTTTTTTACGAATTGAAGGTGTGTGGCAACCCTACATCAAACAAGTCTATGGGCACCATTTTTCCAACAGTTCACAATGTATAACTGTGTCACATTTTGATAATTCTTATAATATTTTAAATGTTTTCATAATTATTGTAATGGTATGTTGATCTGTGATCAATGATCTTTGATGTTGCTATTGTTATTGCTTTGAGGCACTAGGAACTGTGTCCATATGAGACAGTGAACTTAATTAACATTGTACGTGTTACGACTGCTCCACTGACTGACCCGTCCCTTATTGCTCTCCCTCTCCTAGGACCTTCCTATTCCCTGAGACACAACAATATTGAAATAAATAACCCTACAATGGCCTCTACGTGTTCAAGTGAAAGGAAGATTCACACATGTCTTACTTTACATAAAAGGTAGAAATAATTAAGCCTGGGCTGGGTGCAGTGTCTCAAGCCTGTAATCCCAGCACTTTGGAAGGCTGAGGCAGGCAGATCACCTGAGGTCAGGAGTTTGAGACCAGCCTGACCAACATGGAGAAACCCCCCTCTACTAAAAATACAAAATTACCTGGGCTTGGTGGTGCATGCCCATAATCCCAGCTACTCGGGAGGCTGAGGCAGGAGAATCACTTGAACCTGGGAGGCGGAGGTTGTGGTGAGTCAAAATCATGCCATTGCACTCCAGCCTGGGTGAAAAGAGTGAAACACGATTTAAAAAAAAAAAAGAAAAAGAAAAAAAAAAAAAGAAAGAAATAAACCTAATGAGGAAGGCACGCTGAGACCAAGATAGGACAAAACTAGACCTCTTGCATCAAAGAGCCAAGTTATGAATGCAAGGAAAAGTGCTTTTTTAACCAAATAAAAAATCTCACATATATACTATTGAGCCAGCCTACTAACGCAGAGCATATAAACAAAGAGAAAAAACATTTTCCCGGCCAGGTGCGGTGGCTCAAGCCTGTAATCCCCGCACTTTGGGAGGCCGAGACGGGCGGATCACAAGGTCAGGAGATCGAGACCATCCTGGCTAACCCGGTGAAACCCTGTCTCTACTAAAAAATACAAAAAACTAGCCGGGCGAGGTGGTGGGCGCCTGTAGTCCCAGCTACTCGGGTGGCTGAGGCAGGAGAATGGCATAAACCTGGGAGGCGGAGCTTGCAGTGAGCTGAGATCCGGCCACTGCACTCCAGCCTGGGCGACAGAGCAAGACTCCATCTCAAAACAAAACAAAACAAAACATTTTCCCAATAAAACATGCCCAACTGTTCAGATAGTGTTGACATTTTCAGCTTGCTATGGTAAGACGATAGTAACCTTGATACAGCATAAGCATGTGTGCCATCTCATGTGACATTGCTAATAGGCCCAGCTTGGTTCTTCTCCAATGTCTTCTCTTGTGTGGAGACCAGCTCTGTCAGGGAGACCCTAAACCACCAGTGCTAGAGGAATTAAAGACACACACACAGAAATATAGAGGTGTGGAGTGAAAAATCAGGGGTCTCACAGCCTTCAGAGCTAAGAGCCCTGAACAGAGATTTACTCACATATTTATTGACAGCAAACCAGTGATAAGCATTGTTTCTCTAGATTATAGATTAACTAAAAGTATTCCTTATGCGAAACAAAGGGATGGACCAAAGTAAAGGGATGGGTCTAGCTAGTAATCTGCAGCAGGAGCATGTCCTTAAGGCACAGATCGCTCATGCCATTGTTTATTGTTTGTGATTTAAGAACACCTTTAAGCAGTTTTCCACCCTAGGTGGGCCAGGTGTTCCTTGCCCTCATTCCGGTAAACCCACAACCTTCCAGTGTGGGCGTCATGGCCATCACGAACATGTCACAGTGCTGCAGAGATTTTGTTTATGGCCAGTTTTGGGGCCAGTTTATGGCCAGATTTTGGAGGCCTATTCCCAACATCTTGGAATTGTACCTGATTTTATTACCAATTTTCATTCAAATCCACTGCAGGATGAACCGTTTTGCTTCTGTTTCTTGGCCAGAAATTGCTTGATTTTGAAAGTCTTTGTTTGGGTGAGGGAAAAGGGACAAGATGGAGGAAGGTGAACAAGATGGAGCAGTCCCCATTGTTTCCGGGTTCTTCATCACAGATTTTCCCGCCCCCGGGAAAAGAACCAAATCAACTGAACATGCGCAGAATGACGTCAAGCCGGGGACACCGAAATTCAAGAAGCCACTCCTACATACACGCCCCAAACTCCTCCCCTTCCAGCTCCCAGGCATAAAAGTCCGCCGCCGGCAGGAGCCAGCGTGACTTCTTCGGCCCCCCGCATTTGTGGACCGGAGAACATCACCCGAGAGCGCCAGCGCGACTTCCCTGGCCCCCCACACCTGAGGACCAGTGAACCTCGTGTGAGAGTGTATGCATATTTGCAATAAAAGACTGCCACTTTCTTACGTACTTTGGCCTCATGTTTAATTACTTAGCTCTCCTAAATTAAGTTAAATTACATTAAATTAAAACAGTTGGTGCCGAAACCCGACCTGGGAGGACACCCTTCCTCAACATCCCCTAGGGATCTGAGGAACCTCCTCCCCAGCGAACCGGCTCCCAACCCAACCAGCCACCAACACCGAACAAGTGTTCCAGCTTTCCACTGGTGCCGCTCTGAGAATTTCTTCTTCGGTGAGTACTCCCCTTTGTTAACCATCTCCGTCCGTTTCCGTGTCCTTGGCCTAGAGTCGTGCGCACGCCCAAGGACGTAGCCACCCTGTGGCGCAGTGAGGCCTTCAACCCGGAGACGTCCGTCTTGAAGTTCCTCAATTCTCCGTTAGTGGCTCCAGGAGCCCCCGGTCTCCAGCAGCGGCAAAGGATGCTTTACCACTGCGTGAGGTCGGTTTCCATTTCTGGTGGTTAAACAATGGGAACCTCACAATCCAAAATCCCTAGGAACACCCCCTTAGGGTGTCTCCTCCAAAACTTGCAAGCCTTGCATTTAGCCCAAGATTTAAAACGAAAGCGGCTAATTTTCCTTTCCACTGTGGCATGGCCGCAGTATAAATTAGACAACCAATCTCAATGGCCACCACATGGCACACTTGACTATAACATTCTATTAGATCTTTCTAATTTCTGCCAAAGGCTTGGAAAGTGGTCAGAGATTATCTATGTCCAAGGCTTTTGGGACTTGCGCTCTCGCCCAGACCTGTGCGCCCAGTGTTCAATGGCCCAGGTCTTGTTAGTTAAAACCCAGCCCTCGGCCTCCACACCACAAGCAGAGGAAGATTCTACTTCCATCTCAGACGAGGCCGACGGCGGGGCACCTCCCTCCCAACCTACCAAACCCCCTCCCTATGCTCCTCCTACTGCCCCTCCCTCAGCCACTCCTCTTACCTCTCCCATTTCCGCCCACACTCGCTCCAAGACCGCGGTAGCGGCCCCCACTAGTCAGCCCTCTACCAGTCAGCCTGCCCCAACCCCCTCTACCGGTCAGCCTGCCTCAACCTACCCGACTGGTCAGTCTGTTTCAACCTCCCCTGTTAGTTTGTTGGCCCCCCTCCGAGAGGTCGCCGGAGCCGAAGGACTAGTTAGAGTCCATGTCCCTTTTTCCTTGACAGACCTTTCCAAGATTGAAAAACGGCTCGGCGATTTCTCTGCTAACCCCACCCTGTATTCCAAGGAGTTTCGATACCTATGTCAGGCATATGATCTAACCTGGCATGACTTACAGGTCATTTTGTCCTCCTCCCTTAACCCAGAGGAAAGAGAGCATATTCTTGCAGCCGCCAGGCAACATGCAGATCAATGGCATTTAACTGACGCCACTGTCCCGTTAGGAGAGATGGCTGTCCCGTCCATAGAACCAGATTGGGACTACCAACCACAGCAGCCTGGCCGCCATAGGAGAGACATTATGGTTCAATGTCTCTTGGCCGGTATGCAGGCAGCCTCTAACAAAGTGGTCAATTTTGATAAACTAAAGGAAATTATCCAGCACCCAGATGAGAATCCGGCTTCCTTCCTAAATCGCCTTACAGAGGCACTAGCCCAATTTACTCGGCTAGATCCCACCTCCCCAGCCGGAGCAGCTGTCCTAGCCTCCTATTTTATCTCCCAGTCAGCCTCAGATATTCGAAAAAAGCTAAAAAAGGTTGAAGATGGGCCTCAAACCCCCATACAGGACTTAGTAAAATTGGCCTTTAAAGTTTTTAACTCCAGAGAAGAAACAGCTGAGGCCGCAGAGCTAGACAAGGAGAAAAGAAGGGCTGTGCTTCAGGCACAAGCTCTAGTGGCTGCCCTCCAACCAGCGTTGCCCACTCTGCCGGCAGGGAAGACACAGGGCAAGTCTCCTAAGGGCGCTTGCTTCAGATGCGGAGACTCCAAGCATTGGGCTAATAAGTGCCCTCAGGCAAAGGGGAGGCTACCGTCCAATCCTTGTTTCAAGTGTGGCACAACTGGGCATTGGGCCAGTAAGTGCCCAAATCCTCGCTTGCCTACCACGCCATGTCCGGTATGCCATCAGGAAGGGCATTGGAAGTCTGATTGCCCCGCTGTCAGGACGGGCCCTGCGCCTCAACGTGGTGCCTCTCCTCAAAGGTCGGAAGGCTCCTTCCAGCTCCTACACCTCGACGACGATTGACGGTGCCCTCACTCGGAGACCCCAGTCACCCTCGCCGAGCCCAGGGTAACGCTACAGGTAGCGGGTAAGCCAATTTCTTTTCTCATCGATACGGGGGCTACCTACTCAGTTTTGCCATCCTATGGTGGACCTAGCCAACCCTCCACTATTTCAGTAGTGGGGGTAGACGGTAAGCCATCTAACCCTCGCCAGACCCCAATGTTAAACTGTTGCCTGGATTATGCATATTTTGCCCACTCTTTCCTCATCATGCCCTCCTGTCCCACCCCCCTCTTAGGACGAGACATCTTAACCAAGCTCAAGGCTTCCATTAACCTGCCCTCTCATCCCCTCCCCAGCTCCAACATTACCCTAATAATGCCTTTGTGTACCCATAATCAGGGCCCCAATCCACCTTCCCCGGTGTTCCCGGTGCCGGTTGACCCTCAGGTGTGGGATACATCTACCCCAGTTGTTGCTCGACATCACTTACCAATCCTTATCCACCTGAAGGACTCCACCCACTTCCCGTCTCGCCCTCAGTTCTCTCTCCCACTGCGTCACCGGCAAGGAATCAAACCCATCATTGACCGCTTACTTCAACAACAGATTTTAATCCCCACCCATTCTCCATGCAACACCCCCATCCTCCCTGTTAAGAAACCCTCAGGAGCTTACAGACTAGTTCAAGACTTACGAATCATTAATGAGGCAGTAATCCCAACACACCCAGTAGTCCCTAACCCCTATACCCTTCTCTCACGCATACCTCCTGAGACCTCCCACTTCACTGTCCTTGATCTAAAAGATGCATTCTTTTCTATTCCTTTACATCCCGATTGCTACTTTATCTTTGCTTTCACTTGGGAAGATCCCGAAACCCATGTCTCTACTCAACTCACTTGGACGGTTCTTCCCCAAGGTTTCCGAGACAGCCCCCACTTCTTTGGGCAGGCATTGGCCAAAGACCTAGCCCAGTGCCCATTCCACTCGAGCACCATTATCCAGTATGTTGATGATTTACTTCTATGCAGCCCCTCACATGACATTTCCTTACAGGATACTGCCACCCTACTTAACTTCTTAGGTAGGCTGGGCTATAGGATTACCAAACAAAAGGCCCAACTTTGCCTTCCCAAGGTTATATACGTAGGCATAGAACTTACCCCAGTGTCCAAATCGCTGACTACAGATAGATTAAGTCTCATTCAGAGTCTCACCCCCCCATCTAACGGAGACGAAATCCTATCTTTCTTAGGTCTTGTAGGATTCTTCCGACATTGGATCCCAAATTTTGGGGTCTTGGCCAAACCCCTCTACCAAGCTGCCAAGGAATCCCCAACAGGACCCCTATCAGACCCAAAATTGATAGCTACACACTTCACACGCCTTAAATCATGTCTCCTGTCCGCCCCCACTCTCTCCTTACCCAACCCCCTGTACCCATTCTACCTCTTCACTGATGAACGTCATAAGATAGCTACAGGTCTCCTGGCCCAGCCAATAGGCACAACCTTCAGACCAGTCGCTTATCTCTCCAAACAACTAGACACCACAGTACAGGGATGGCAGCCCTGCCTACGCGCTCTTGCCGCAGCGGCAGAACTAACCAAAGAAGCTTTAAAACTTACCTTAGGAGGCCCACTTACAGTCCATTCCACACATCGTCTTCAAGACTTAATCACCCACAAATGCATCAGTCATCTCACTCCTTCCCGCATACAGTTATTCCATGTCCTATTTTTAGAAAATCCTGACATTAAAATAGCCACCTGTTCTTCTCTCAATCCTGCTACTCTCCTGCCTACTCCAAATACCTCACACACCCCAGAACATTCATGCCCAGAGATTATCCAGTTAGCTCTCCCAACCCATCTCCACTTACGGGATCAACCCCTCCCAGACCCACAACTGACATTCTTTGTGGACGGGAGTTCATTCGTTGACCCCCATGGAAACAGACACGCGGGATATGCAGTAGTCACCAACACACAGGTGATAGAAGCTAAGCCTCTCCCATTAGGCACCACCTCACAAAAGGCAGAACTCACTGCCTTAACCCGGGCACTCCATCTCTCTGAGGGAAAAACAGTTAATATATATACTGATTCCAAGTATGCATACATGATAGCACACACACACTCCGTCCTTTGGCAAGAACGTGGGTTTTTTACCACAAAAGGAACCCCTATCATAAATGGGAAACATATCCAACGGTTGCTAGAAGCTCTAACCTCCCCTAAAGAGGTAGCTATAGTTCATTGTAGAGGACATCAAAAACCTACCAACCCCATTGCCCAAGGCAACAACTTGGCCGATACCACTGCAAAATCCACAGCACTATCTACAGAACAACCTCAATCCCTATGTTTCTTAACTCCTTAATACACCCCTTCTTATTCCTCAGAAGAAAAAAACAAGCTTTTACAGAACCCACATGCAACTATTACCCCCGACCAATGGATCTTTATCCATAACCGTGTCGTCCTCCCTGAAGCTCAAACACAACACATTTTAAGAGATATTCACAACTCTTTACACATTGGACATCAGGCCCTATACAACTTTCTAGACCCCATCATTGAGTGTCCATCCCTTCTTTCTCACCTCAAGAGAATTAGCCAACAGTGTTTAATCTGCCTAAAAGCAAATGCTCAAGGGGGAATACGTAACGCCCATCCAAGTCATCAGCTTAGAGGACATCAACCCGGAGAGGATTGGCAGATTGATTTCACCCACATGCCTAGGCACAAAAAGCTTCGTTACCTGCTCACCCTGGTAGATACCTTTTCAGGATGGATAGAAGCCTACCCCACCACAGGAGAAAGTGCATCCATTGTAGCCTCCATTCTCATAGAACAAATCATTCCTCGTTTTGGGCTTCCCCGGTCAATCCAATCTGATAACGGCCCGGCTTTTATTTCCAGAGTGATCCAGCTAGTGACAGATTCTCTCAACATTACTTGGAAGCTACATATTCCATACCATCCCCAGTCATCCGGAAAGGTTGAACGGGCAAATGGACTCATCAAGCAACAACTCACCAAACTTTCCATAGAGACACGTCAATCGTGGGTAACCTTGCTTCCCCTTGCACTTACCCGGCTACGAGCTACACCTAGAGGCCCCACAGGCCTCAGTCCTTTTGAACTAGTATACGGGCGCCCCCTCGCACTACAAGAACTCCCTAGCCTCCCCATGCCATTGGCACCCTACCTTCCATACCTTTCTCTCTTAAGACAATTACTTAGAGAACACGCTGAGAGGTCACTTCCCCACCCTACACAAGGAAATTCGGAAGCCCCCTCAGCCCTTTCACCAGGCGACCAGGTTTTACTCAAGGACCTGCACGCAAAAGGCCTTACCCCTAAGTGGAAAGGTCCATACACAGTAATCCTTACCACTTCCACAGCAGCCAAACTCTTAGGCCACAGTTCTTGGGTCCACCTTACTCAACTAAAAAGAGCCCCGCCCCCTCAGACTCAGTGGCAGTCCACCGAACTGTCACCCACCCGTCTGAGAATAACCAGACTTAATACAAACTAAATGAGCTACGCTCTTCTGAAATTCTCCCGCTTTCTCACTATTCTCCATCTCAACTTAACTGAATTTCCCCTCATAGACCCTCTAGAAACCTTCCTTCCCGACCCTTCCCCTGACCAGTAGGTTTCCCAACTTTTTACTCTCATAGAAGACCTAGCTCGGTAAGGTGCCCTTTATGATTTCAGCAATGTTAAACCTACCCTCTACACCTTTGTTACCACTATTATGGTTCACCCTAATTATTCCTGCTAGCCTTACTAATCCTAAATTTGTATGGAGATTTTCTATAACTGAAACCTGGTCTACTGGCAACCAGGCTCACTCACAAATGCAAGGTACTGCAGATTGCTCCCCCCAGGGCTGTCAAGATGCCCTCCTCCTTAACTTTCACCTGAGTTCTGTCGGCAACTATGACCACCCAGTCATATGTTTCTTGTACGACCAAACAGAGTATAACTGTAAGAACTACTGGCAAGAAACCAACCTGGGGTGTCCATACAACTATTGCAACATGCATGAGATAGGTTTAATGTGTGCAAATGGCATTTGCACCCCCAATGATCGACCTTTTGTAAGAAATAGAACATCAGGAGGATATATTCTTACTATTAAGGATCCCTGGGACCCCCGGTGGGCTCAGGGAGTTAAAGGTGGACTATATGCAACATCTTGGTCCTCATATCCCACCGCAACCCTCCAAATAAAGAGAGTATACGTGCAACAAGTACCCGCCCCTAAGAGTAAACAAGTAGATCCTCCTAAGAGTGTACAGGCCCTACAAAATTTAACCTCAGTTGTAAAATCTCATGAACAGAAAATACAGAAGCTGTTAAGCCCCCCAAACTCCCCTAACAATGAGGACCCATTCTCATGGCTAACACTTATTCGCCAGGGACTTAACTTAACCCAGGCTGCTGGAGTAAGGAACCTCTCCCACTGCTTCCTTTGTGCTGCACTCGGAAAAGCTCCCTTAGTGGCAGTCCCACTACCAACCGCTTTCAATATCACCACTGACTCTACCAGCTCTTCTCAAGCAACATCCTTGCCTCAAGTCCCATTATACCATAATCCACAGAGTCAGACCCTTCCTTTTTGCTATTCTACTCCAAACTCTTCGTGGTGTGATCGCACACAAGCTCCCAGCAGGACCCAGACGGCCCCCGTTGGTGGCTACTTTTGGTGTAACCAAACTTTATCTAAAACTCTTAACCATGCCTCCATCACCCAGTCCCTTTGTGTTCCGGTATCTTTAGTGCCTAGCTTAACCCTATATAGCGAAGGAGAATTATCTGAACTAGCTTCCCAGCTCAGCTCCAGCAATAACATCCAAAAGCGGGCTGTTTTTCTTCCCTTAATTATTGGGGTTTCCCTAGCATTGTCCCTAGTAGCCTCAGGACTTGGAACAGGGGCCCTCACCCACTCAATTCAATCCACACAGACCCTCTCCACTCAGGTCCAGGCAGCCATAGAGGCTTCAGCTGAAAGCTTAGCCTCTTTACAACATCAAATCACCTCAGTGGCCCAGGTAGCAGCACAAAATAGACGGGCATTAGATCTTCTTACTGCTGAAAAAGGAGGAACGTGCCTTTTCCTAGGAGAGGAGTGTTGCTACTATGTAAATGAATCAGGCCTGGTTGACACCAATGTCAAAACATTAAACAAAATCAAAAAGGAGCTTCAACAATTTAACGCCCCCTTAACCCCCGGACCACCGGTATGGCTACTGCCTGTAGTACAGCAGATGCTTCCATTCCTAATTCCCATACTAATCCTCTGTCTTATGTTATGTCTTGCTCCCATTCTAATAAAATTTCTCCGAGCCAGGGTCCAAGAGATCACCCGAGTCACCTTCAACCAAATGCTCCTGCATCCCTACACCCAACTGCCAACCTCAGAACCTAACTACGCCCCTTAACAGCAGGAAGCAGCCAGACAGACCACGGCGCCCTAAATTCTTATAATCAATAAGAGGTTGGACTGTTTGGGTGAGGGAAAAGGGACAAGATGGAGGAAGGTGAACAAGATGGAGCAGTCCCCATTGTTTCCGGGTTCTTCATCACAGATTTTCCCGCGCCCGGGAAAAGAACCAAATCAACTGAACATGCGCAGAATGACGTCAAGCCGGGGACACCGAAATTCAAGAAGCCACTCCTACATACACGCCCCAAACTCCTCCCCTTCCAGCTCCCAGGCATAAAAGTCCGCCGCCGGCAGGAGCCAGCGTGACTTCTTCGGCCCCCCGCATTTGTGGACCGGAGAACATCACCCGAGAGCGCCAGCGCGACTTCCCTGGCCCCCCACACCTGAGGACCAGTGAACCTCGTCTGAGAGTGTATGCATATTTGCAATAAAAGACTGCCACTTTCTTACGTACTTTGGCCTCACGTTTAATTACTTAGCTCTCCTAAATTAAGTTAAATTACATTAAATTAAAACAGTCTTGTGAGAAGACATGGCAAGAAATGGAGTCAACATCACACACCACAATGGCAGAGAAAGGAGGCAAAACAAGTTCTCAAAAGGAATTTAAAATGTTATTTCAATGAATGCACAAATGATTAGAAAGCAAAACAGCCTTATCGGTGATATGGAGAAACTGAGTGGTTTGGATAGAAGATCAAAACAGTCACAATGTTCCCTTAATCCAAAGCCTAATCCAGATCAAGGCCCTAACTCTCTTCAATTCTATGAAGGTTGAGAGGTGAGGAAGCTGCAGAAGAAAAGTTAGAAGCCAGCAGGAGGTTAGTTCATGAGGAAATAAGCCATCTCCGTAAAATAAAACTGCAAGGTTTCAAGCTCATTCTTTCTGGTAAAAAACAAAACAAAATTAAACAAAAAAAGTACAAGGTGAAGGAGCAAGTGCTGATGGAGAAGCTCCAGCAAGTTATCGAGAAGATCTACTTAAGGTAATTGATGAAGGTACATTGAACAACAGATTTCCAATTTAGATGAAACAATTTAGATGGAAGAAGATGTCATCTAGGACTTTCATAGGTAAAGAGAAGTCAATGGCTAGCTTCTAAGGATGGGCTGGCTCTCTTGTTAGGAGTTATTGCAGCTGGTGACTTTAAGTTGAAGCCAATGCTCATTTGCCATTTCAGAAATCTGAGGTCCTTAGAAATTGTGCTGAATCTACTCTGCCTGTGTTCTATAAATGAAACAACAAAGCCTGAATCACAGCATATCTGTTTACAACATGGTTTACTGATTATTGTAAGTCTACTGGTGAAACACACTGCTCAGAATATTACTGCTTATTGACAACGCACCTGGTCACTCAGGAGCTTAATGGAGCTGTACAAGGAGATTAATGTTGTCTTATGTTCATGAACCCAACATCCATTCTGCAGCCCATGGATCAAGGAGCCATTTTGACTTTCAAGTGTTATTATTTAAGAAATACTGGCCGGGCGCGGTGGCTCAAGCCTGTAATCCCAGCACTTTGGGAGGCCGAGACGGGCGGATCACGAGGTCAGGAGATCGAGACCATCCTGGCTAACACGGTGAAACCCCGTCTCTACTAAAAAAAAATACAAAAAACTAGCCGGGTGTGGTGGCAGGCGCCTGTAGTACCAGCTACTCAGGAGGCTGAGGCAGGAGAATGGCGTGAACCCAGGAGGTGGAGCTTGCAGTGAGCTGAGATCCGGCCACTGCACTCCAGCCTGGGCGACAGAGCCAGACTCCATCTCAAAAAAAAAGAAAAAAAAGAAATACTGACCGGGCGCGGTGGCTCATGCCTGTAATCCCAGCACTTTGGGAGGCCGAGGAAGGTGGATTACCTGAGGTCAGGAGTTCAAGACCAGCCTGGCCAACATGGTGAAATCCTGTCTCTACCAAAAATACAAAAATTAGCTGGGCATGGTGGTGGGCGCTTGTAATCCCAGCTACTCAGGAGGCTGATGCAGGAGAATCGCTTGAATCCAGGAGGTGGAAGTTGCAGTGAGCCAAGATCGTGCCATTGCACTCCAGCCTGGGTGACAAGAGTGAAATTCTGTCTCAGAAAAAAGAAAAAAAGAAAAAGAAAAACAAATACTGGCCAGGCGCAGAGGCTCACACTTGCAATCCTAGCACTTTGGGAAAGGCCAAGGCGGGTGGATCACCTGAGGTCAGGAGTTTGAAACCAGCCTGGCCAACAAGGCACAACCCCATTTCTACTAAAAATACAAAAAAATTAGCCTGGCATGGTGGTGCACACCTGTAATCTCAGCTACTTGGGAGGCTGAGGCAAGAGAATTGCATGAACCTGGGAGGCGGAGGTTACAGTTAGCCTAGATGGTGCCACTGCACTCCAGCCTGGGTGACACAGCAAGACTCCTTCTCAAAAATAAAAAGGAAAGAAAGAAAAGAAATACACTTTGTGGCCGGGCGCGGTGGCTCAAGCCTGTAATCCCAGCACTTTGGGAGGCCGAGACGGGCGGATGACGAGGTCAGGAGATCGAGACCATCCTGGCTAACCCGGTGAAACCCCGTCTCTACTAAAAAATACAAAAAAAAAACTAGCTGGGCGAGGTGGCGGGCGCCTGTAGTCCCAGCTACTCGGGAGGCTGAGGCAGGAGAATGGCGTAAACCCGGGAGGCGGAGCTTGCAGTGAGCTGAGATCCGGCCACTGCACTCCAGCCTGGGTGACAGAGCCAGACTCCCTCTCAAAAAAAAAAAAAAAAAAAAAAAAAAAGAAATACACTTTGTAAAGCTATAGCTGCTGTAGATGGTTCCTGTGATGGGTCTGGGCAAAATACATTGAAAACCTTCTGGAAAGGATCCACCATTCTGAATGCCATTAAGAACATTTGTGGGAGGAGGTAAAAATGACAACATTCACAGGAGTTTGGAATGAGTTGATTCCAACCCTCATGGATGACTTGGAAGGGCTCAAGATTTCAATGAGGAAGTCACTGCAGACGTGGTGGAATAGCAAGAGAACTGGAATTAGAAATGGAGCCTGGAGATGTGATTGAATTGCTGTAATCTCATGATCAAACTTGAATGGATGTGCAGTTGCTTCTTATGGATGAGCCAAGAAAGTGTTTTCAGAAACCAGGAATGTACTCCTGGTGAAGATGCTGTGAATACTGCTGAAATGACAACAAAAGATTTAGAATATTCCATCAACGTGATAAAGCAGTGGCAAGGTTTGAAAGAATTGACACCAATTAAAAAAAAATTCTTCCGCTGGGCGCGGTGGCTCAGGCCTGTAATCCCAGCACTTTGGGAGGCCAAGGCGGGCAGATCACGAGGTCAGGAGATCGAGATCATCCTGGCTTACACAGTGAAACTCTGTCTCTACTAAAAATACAAAAAAAAATTAGCCGGGCGTTGTGGTGGGTGCCTATAGTCCCAACTACTCCGGAGGCTGAGGCAGGAGAATGGCGTAAACCTGGGAGGCGGGGCTTGCAGTGAGCCGAGATCATGCCACTGCACTCCAGCCTGGGCCACAGAGTGAGACTCCATCTCAAAAAAACAAAAATAAAAACATTATGCTAAATGAAAGAAGCCAGTCACAAAGACTGCATATTATATGATTCTATCTATATAAAATATCTAGAAAAGGCAAGTGCATAGAGATATTATCAGGTGCTAAACTTTTCTTCCCATGTTTTTCACAATGACATTAGTTGAATTTGTGTAGCATACATATACAAAGGATAAAAACCAGAAATCTGCCAGCGTGGGCACCATAGTGAGACTCTGTCCCTACAAAATACTTTAAAAATTAGCCAAGTGTGGTGTTGCGTGCCTGTAGTCCCAGCTACTCAGGAGGCTGAGACAGAAGGATCATTTGAGCCCAGGAGTATGAGGCTGAAGTAAGCTCTGATGGCCACTGCACTCCAGCCTGGGGACAGAGCCAGAGCCGGTCTCTACAAAGAAACAGACAGACAAACAAACGAACCCAGAAATCTGATAAAGCAGGAACCATAAAAATATGAAAACTGGAAGCAACAAGTTACTCTCAAAGGATTCCATTTATTTATTTAGAGACAGGGTCTCGCTTTTTTGACCAGGTTGGAGGGCAATGGCACAATCATAGCTCCCTGCAGCCTCAAATTCCTGGGCTCCAGCAATCCTCCTACCTCAGCCTCCCAAGTAGCTGGAACCACAGGTATGTGCCACTATGCCCAGCTAAATTTATATTTTGTTTTTGGTTTTTTTTTTTTTTTTTTTTTTTTGGTAGATTTGGGATCTCACTATGTTGCCCAAACTGACCTCAAAAACCTAGGCTCAAGCAATCCTCCCACCTCAGCCTCCCAGAGTATTGGGATTACAGGCGTGAGCCATCACGCCCAGCCTCAGAGGATTCTTCAGGTAGCCACAGGTCTGGCCCACAGTGAGAGCAGGTGTTGCTGAGAAAATGCATCAGTTCTGATAACAGCTGTCATGCCCCATGTCCCAGGCATTATTCTTATCATCTTACTTAATCCTTCAATATCCCTGCCATGCAAGTGGCCAAAGTACAAAATATTTAATAGGGGAAAATATAGGCATTCCTTGTTATATGTTACTTTGCCCCTGCCATAACCCATTTGTTTGACATCATTGGAGAATAAAATGTTACACATTCTTAGATAAGATTAAAAAATAATAATAATAACACTCCTGCTCACCTAGAGGATTCTAGCCAGTATGACTGTCTGCAACAAAGTTCATAGTCATGATTATTATAAGACCCAACACTAAAACCCATTACTAAAAACCAACACTTCACATGTAGCAAGACCCTTAAAACTCATAGTTAGACCTCTTTTCCTCTTATTTACTGCAATTCTGGACTTTCTAGTAGGCCGTAAAACAGAAGGGGGACAGGACATGTTCAGGGTAGGCATCATGATATCGGAAAGGAAAGAGAAAAACTTTTCGAAAAGCAAGTCTGAAAAGATCCCCTAAATCCCAACACCACTGCAAGACTGATGTCCATCTTCCTCATCAGACTATGGGCTTCCTGAAGGCAGGAACTGTGCTGCCTGTAGACTCCTGAAGTTCCAGATGTGGACCCGAACACAGGCTCTAGGTCCTTAATAAAATCATAAGGATGGGAGGGGAAGGAAAGAAAGCAGAAAGCAAACTGAAAAGAACTTTCTTGAAAAAAACCCTTACCAAAAATGTCCCTATTAAATTAATAGGGACTAAAGTTGCTAAATTAATAGGATTAAAGTTGCTAATCCTAAGGGCAACTTTTTTCTTTTTCTTTCTTTCTTTCTTTTTTTAAGACAGGGTCTTGCCCTGTTGCCCAGGCTGGAGTGCAGTGACCCAGTCACAGCTCACCAAAGCCTTGACCTCCTGGGCTCAAGCAATCCTCCCACCTCAGCCTTGCTAGCAGCTGGGACTATAGGCACATGCCACCACATCCAGCTAATTTTCATATTTTTTGTAGAGACGGAGTTTCACCATGTTGCCCAGGCTGGTCTCAAACTCCTGGGCTCAAGCGATCTCCCTGCCTCAGCCTCTCAAAGTGCTGGGATTACAAGTGTGAGCCACCACACCTGGCTCCAACTTTTCTTCTGTAGAAGTAAATCCCCAACTAATAACAAAATTGTGTGGAGAAGAGAAAGAGGATACATAGATTTCCCCTGTAATATCTATTTCATAGAGCAAAAGGAAACTTGCAAAGACAAATATTAGGAGAAAAAACAGCCCATATCTTTGCTTCAAGCATCCGAATAGAGGTATCTCTTCTTTTCTTCCCTGGGTACACCTTGGTGAAGCCCTAAAGAGATTATACCTTGATTCTGAAATTTTTAAAATTTTACTATCAAGAGAGACTTTCAGTTTCCAGGTGACAATGAAATTAACCATAGAAACATTCCATTCCTAGGCTAGGTGCGGTTGCTTACACATGCAGTCCCAGCACTTTGGGAGGCAGGGGCAGATGGATCACTTGAGCCTAGGAGTTTGAGAGTGACACAGCAAGAGCATTGCCATCTTGGACAAGCACTGCCATTTTAAAGTTCCCCTTGATCAAAAACTGCCTAAATCCAAAGGGCATCAGCCTAATAGCTAATGTCAGCATGAGCATAAACCATAAATGACATCTCTGACCAGAAACATTCCAACCCTAAGATAAACCCCTCCCCAACCAGAGACGTGCCACCCCCAAGGTAACCTCCCCTCCAACCAGAGACATTCCAAGCCTGCAATAAACTTCTCCTCCACACAGAAACATTCCAAGCCTGTAATAAACTCTCTCACCTTAAAACCCTTAAATACTCTTAGTCTGTAAGAGAGAGTGCTCCCGACTGAAATCGACCAGAAACCCCTCTCAGGTTTATTCTCCAAAATAAACCTGTCTTTAACTATTGAGCCGCTTTTCGTGTTTCTTTCCTCTTTCTTAAACTCTCACAGAGACCAGTCCAGGCAACATGGCGAAACCCCATCTCCACAAAAACTACAAAGATTAGTTGGATGTGGTGTCATGTGCTTGTAATCCCAGCTCCTCAGGAGACTGAGGTGGGAGGGGTGGGAGGATCACTTGGGCCCAGGAGGGGCTCAAGGCTGCAGTGAGCCATGTTTACACCACTGCATTCCAATCTGGGTGACAAAGGGAGACCCTGTCTCAAAAACAAAAACAACAACAACAATAATAACAACAAAAAGGAAACATTCCATTCCTTTGTAATCAATACCAAGTAGCATTTAATTGTGTGAGGCAACAATAAGACAAAGTGAATTACAGTCCATCCTGTTCCCATGGCTCATCTGGACAGTCTCACTATCTGTGATTCACTTTTCTTGGAAGTTAGTGTGAACCAAACGAAGCCAGTCATGAGCTGCCCTGGAGTATGTTGCCTGTACAGGAATGAATGTACTTCAGCTGTATAACAAAACCTACTTGTTTTTAAAGCATCCATACCTACTTGTTTTTAAATCAATAATTGAAATGGCTTGTTATTTTTTCTCCACAATTATTTCTGTGTAAGAAAAGCCATCAAAGCATAAACCAAAAATAAAATTCTAAGGCCTCCCAACCATCTAAACGAACTTGCTCCTCAGCCAGGGCTGTTAAAATGTAACATGAAGGACTGGTTCAGGCCATGAAGGGAAGTGGGGGTCAGACATGCCTCATTATACCTCTGCCATTAACATCAACACAGACTTTCAGTCTGATAAGAAGCATTTTACAGCCTGTTCTCTCTGAAGCCTGCTAGCTAAAAGCTTCATCTGTCTCCACAACTTCTTATCGTAACCCAAACATTTCTTTCTATTGTCCCAGGTCTTTAGACAAACTCAACTAATTGTCAACCAGAAAATGTTGAAATTTACCTTAGCCTAGAAGTCCCCCACCCACCCCACTTTGAGTTGTCCCGCCTTTCTGGAGCAGACCAATGTATTTCTTAAATGTACTTGATTGATGACTCATGTCTCCCAAAAATGTATAAAACCAAGCTGCACCCAAACCACCTCGGGCACATGTTGCCAGGACCTCCTGCGGCTGTGTCACAGGCACATCCTCAACCTTGGCAAAATAAACTTTCTAAATTAACTGAGACCTATCTCAGATTTTCTGAGGTTCACAAAAGTAAATCCAGAACCATAGACCATCATAACCTCAGCCCCTGCTTTCATTTATGTTTATCTTAGGTTTGTTCATTCATTCAACAGGTACTTACTGAGCATCTATTTTGTGTCAGCCCATAAGCCAGCTTTTTCAATAGACATTATCCCTGTCCTCATGAAGCTAACAATCTATTAGGAAAGATGAATTTTAATCCAGTAACCACAAAAATAATTAAGTATAATCTGCTTTAAGTGCTATGAAGAAAAAGTACTAAGTGTTATAAAAGTAAAAACTGACACAACCGACCTCGTCTAGAGGAATCAGGAAAGGTTTCACTGAGAAAAGAGATTTGACATGACATCTGATGTTTTTGCCATTTAGAATCACATGTTCAGAGGCCCTGTGGCTGAAGCACAGCACCTGGGAGGACCACTGGAGATCAAATTGCAAAGGTAGTTATAAGAGATGAAGCTGCAAAAATGTTTACAAAGACTTACAGCCAGGTTAGGGATTTTGGACTAAATCCTAAAACATCATGACGTCAGTAAGGAGTTTTAGATAGAACAGGAATGTGATCAGATTTCCATTTTGAGAAGATCACTCAGAAGAGTGGTTGTTACAGGGTCTCCCCATATTGCCCAGACTGGTCTTGACTCCTGGGCTCAATCAATCCTCCAGCCTCAACCTCCCAAAGTGCTGGGATTGCACTGAACCACTGTGCTCAGCCTTGAACAAGATTTAGAAGAACTAATACAAGGAGACTAGAGAGCGATAACAAATATTTGAGTGAGAGATGATGATAACTGGCTTAGGGTGTTGGCATTGAGTATAAAGAACACTGAAAGTTTTAAGAAGTATTTAGAAGGCAAAATTGATGGTTGTGGTTAACTGTAAGTGGTTTACTTGGCAGTAATTTTATTTATTTATTTATTTATTTATTTCTATCAGGTGCTCATAGTGAATTGGCAGTAATTTCAGAGAAGAAGATCATTCTCATAATGCATAAGAGGTAGCAAGTTAGAATGGGAAAAGCCTGGGTGGTAGAAGCAAAAGTATATTCAATTTTCATCTCTGCTCCTTGTTAGCTGTGTAGTCTTGGACTTGTTATTTAACTTCTCGGAGCTTTAATTTATTTATAAGTAACCCATGTTAATGTCACTCTATAAACTCAGATGTGCAAGAAATATCTTGACTTTAAAAAAAGTCAACAAACTAGCTTTTAGCTGGGCATGGTGGCTTACACCTATAAGTCCGGCACTTTGGGAGGCTGAGGCGGGTGAATCACTTGAGGTCAGGAGTTCCAGACCAGCCTAGCCAATGTGGTGAAACTCCATCTCTACTAAAAATACAAAAATTAGCCAGGTGTAATGTCGCATGCCTGTAGTCCCGGCTACTCAGGGGGCTGAGACAGGAGAATCGCTCGAACCCAGGAGGCGGAAGTTGCAGTGAGCTGAGATCATACCACTGCACTCCAGCTTGGGTGACAGAGTGAGACTTCATTTCAACAACAACAATAAAAAAAGAAGAAAGTAAAGAAATAAAAGAATGGCTACTCTATATACACAGTAACAAAGTGAGACTTCATTTCAAAAAAAAAAAAAGGCTGGGTGTGGTGGCTCACAGCTGTAATCCCAGCACTTTGGGAGGCCAAGGCAGGTGGATTACAAGGTCAAGAGATCGAGACCATCCTGGCCAACATGGTGAAACACCGTCTCTACTAAAAAAGTACAAAAAAATTAGCCAGGCGTAGTGGTAGATGCCTATAGTCGCAGCTACTTGGGAGGCTGAGGCAGGAGAATCACTTGAACCCGGGAGGCAGAGGTTGCAGTGAGCCAAGATTGCGCCACTGCACTCCAGCCTGGCGACAGAGCGAGACGCTGTCTCAAAAAAAAAAAAAAAAAGAAAGTGAAGAAATATAAAAGAATGGCTGCTCTATAGACAGAGTAGCCCCAAGGGCTGCTGATTGCCCATTTTTTGGCTATTTTTTGATTATAAGTTAAACAAGGGGTGGATTATTTATGCCTCCCCTTTTTAGACCATGTAGGGTAACAACTTCCTGACGCTGCCATGGCACTTGTAAACTGTCACGGTGCTGCTGGGAATGTAGCAGTGAGGACCACCAGACGTCACTCTCATGGTCATTTTGGTTTTGGTGGGTTTTGACTGGCTCCTTTACTGCAAATGGTTTTA
The DNA here is from genome assembly GCF_003255815.1 of Theropithecus gelada. NCBI lineage: Eukaryota > Metazoa > Chordata > Mammalia > Primates > Cercopithecidae > Theropithecus > Theropithecus gelada. The sequence goes on from NC_037670.1 coordinate 86,588,201, forward strand.
TCAGCAAGGTCTTTATGATCTGTATTTTGTGCCAACCTTTTATCTCATCCTGTAACTTAGAATGCCTTACCAGTCTGGGAATGCAGCCCAGTAGGTTTCAGCCTCATTTTACCCAGCTCCTGTTTAAGATGGAGTTGCTCTGGTTCACAGGTCTCTGACACAGGGAAGCTTTCATTTCCATCACATGACCTTTCAGAGGCACCTCCTACTCTCACTACCTCCTGGACACCTCAAATATTTCTACTAATGATTTCACAGTGTGTAGAACAACACCCTCTTTTGGGGATGGTTGGGAGGATAACATGAATAAATCTAGCTAAAAGTCTGATACATTGTTATCCCCCTTCCCTTAAGATCCTGGAAAGGTGATACATTTCAGAAACAGAAAAAAAAAAAGTTCAAGATAGAACCATTTCCTGAAGATGGCATTTGGAGGGCAAAAGGAAGTAACAACCCTTCCAACCTCACAGCTCTGCTGTTGCTGGTTCTCAGCCCAGCACAGTGGCCACATGGACATAGCATTGTGAGACAGAACCCTAAGAACCAAGGTGACAGACTCTTTCAAGGCTGAGGTTCATTTCTACCAGTTCGAGAAGGAGATGCTGTTGAAAGAGGAGGAGCAGTGCGCACCGAGTCAGGGTAAACATGGGGTTGATCCTGACATGGAAACACAGGAGTGACAGTAGGCTAGGGAAGAAAGGAAAGGCGGGCAACTGTGTTGTTTCCCCCAGTGTCACTCTTTGCTTGTGCCCCTCTTTGTGTCTCTTTCCATATTCCAACATCTGGTCAGGTTTTTCTCCACAGCAGTTTAAACCCAACACGTGTACTCAGGGAAGAAAATTATATCCTTAAGTTGTTCTCAGGCTTTTTCAGGCACGTTTTGATGTTCTGGTGAGTTCTCAGTTCTCTACCAGTGAGGTAGAGGGAGAACTGCAAGGGCCAAGAGGATGAGGACTAAGCTCTGATTTTTTTAAATTTTTTTTGAGACGGAGTTTCACTCTTGTCACCCAGGCTGGAGTGCAGTGGGGCGATCTCGGCTCACTGCAACCTCTGCCTCCCAGGTCCAAGCGATTCTCCTGCTTCAGCCTCCCAAGTAGCTGGGAATTATAGGCGCATGCCACCACACCTGGCTAGTTTCTGTGTTTTCAGTAGTGATGGGTGTTTGGGTGAGGGAGAAGGGACAAGATGGAGGAAGGTGAACAAGAAGGCATAATCCATGTTGCTTCCGGGTTCTTCCTCACCAACTTTCCTGCACGCGGGAAAATGCAGCCTGCCCTGGGAAGATGCAGATCAACCGAGCATGCGCCAGGTGATGTCAATCCGAAGAGATCGAAACTTACCCGGCCACGCCTATGGAGACGCCCCTATCACGCCCTTATCCCACCCACTGCCCTCCCCCTTCCAGTACCAATGCATAAAAGTCTGCCACTGGCAGGAGCCAGCGTGACTTCTTCGGCCCCCGCATTTGTGGACCGGAGAACATCACCCGAGAGCGCCGGCGCGACTTCCCTGGCCCCCCACACCTGAGGACCAGAGAACCTTGCCCGAGAGTGTGCGCATATTTGCAATAAAAGACTGCCACTTTCTTACGTACTTTGGCCTCATGTTTAATTATTTAGCTCTCCTAAATTAAATTAAATTAAACAAAACAATGGGGTTTCACCATGTTGGTCAGGCTTGTCTCGAATTCCTGACCTCAAGTGATCCACCTGCCTCAGCCTCCCAAAGTGTTGGGATTACAGGTGTGAGCCACCATGCCCGGCCACTCTGATTTTTTATCTTGCCCAAATTCCTATCTAAGGGGTCTAGGGAGTCATGCCCTACAAACCATAAATTCTCATCAAATGGGCTTTATTTAATCCTATATATCGTGGCTTACTTTCCAATCTGACTCTGGCATAACATTATGAGACAAGGAAGAAAATCAAAATACTTAACCCCAAAATACATTTCCTTGCCATACCTTGAAATTGCCCTGGAAAGTCTCTTGTGGGAAAAATCCACATTCTATAGAGAATCCCCTTTCCCCTTTGTTTTCCTTCCTTCCTTCTCAGATCCAGGAGATAATCAACTAAGAGCCAGGGACCCTTTTAGGTCTTATAAGAAACGTGTTACAACCTGCTGTCTCTCTGAAGTCTGCTATCTGAGAACTTCTTCTGCACAACAAAACTTGATCTCCACAATATTCCCGAACATTCCTTTCTATTGATCCCAGGTCTTTAGACAAACTCAACCAATTGTCAATCAGAAAATGTTTAAATTTACCTATAGCCTGGAAGCCCCCAACTTTGAGTTGTCCCACCTTTCTGAACAAAACCAATATATTTCTTAAATGTATTTGATTGATGTCTCATGCCTCCCCGAAATATATAAAACCAAGCTGTGCCCTGACCACCTTGGGCACATGTACTCAGGCCCTCCTGAGGGCTGTGTCACGGGCCATGGTCACTCATATTTGGCTCAGAATAAATCTCTTAAAATATTTTACAGGCCGGGCGTGGTGGCTCAAGCCTGTAATCCCAGCACTTTAGGAGGCTGAGGCGGGTGGATCACGAGGTCAGGAGATCGAGACTATCCTGGCTAACATGGTGAAACCCCGTCTCTACTAAAAAAATACAAAAAACTAGCCGGGCGTGGTGGCGGGTGCCTGTAGTCTCAGCTACTTGGGAGGCTGAGGCAGGAGAATGGCGTGAACCTGGGAGGCCGAGCTTGCAGTGAGCCGAGATCACGCCACTGCACTCCAGCCTGGGAGCACAGCGAGACTCTGTCTCAAAAAAAAAAAAAAAAATATTTTACAGAGTTTGACTCTTTTTGTTGACAATATTTTGGCGTCTAAATACATGGGGCCTCAGAGAAGACTCAGGACCCCAAAGGAGTTGCCAGAAACCGGAGCTGAGGTACCAGCAGAGGTCCACTGATGCTCCCCTGAGTTCAAGCTTCTCCTCCGGTGGAACTGGTGAGCCCTCCTGAGCCCCAGGCAGGAGTCTTCCCTTTGGTTGATGGTTCTTGATTTATTCTGAGCTGGTTTTCTCCTAGGAAGTTGTTGTTTAAGGATCCTAATTCTAGTTAGGAGATGCACTCTCAAGGGAATTCTCTATTGCTTTTTCTCCTAAAATTTGTCCTGATTCAGTTTTCCTGTGCGCATTTCTGTGCGGAACTGAACTGTTGTTTTCATAGATAAATAAGAGACTGAGTTTTTCAGCTCCGAAGAGAAAGGGCACTTGCTCCTCCCAGCCAAGACACCCCTGGGTGACTGGGGGCCTCATGGGAGTGCCTGGGAGATTGATCCCCTGCGACATGCAGTGACCCTGCAGGGAAATCCCCCCAAAAATTAATTTTAAAATGGCGCATCCGGAAACGCATATAAGGGCTGATGACTCAGCATTTTGAGCCCTCTCAGAGGTCACAGACTCCTGAAGAGAGAAACTGAGACCCGTAAGAAGGTGGAAACGACTCAGTGGTGACACACTGTGGAGTCCTACCCACAAGCAGCATGCATCAATCCACCACACAAAAACCCTAGGCTACTGCTCAGTTCCTCCTTTTAAGAAAAAAGGAAAACAAAAATCGGGAAACATATCTAAGAATAAGGAGAAAACAAGGAGAATGACCCCCTTCTGGGCACTCTGTAGGTTTTATGGCACCACTACTTGCCAGAGTTTATATAAAATGGAAGTACTATGGTCTTTGTGCACATTTACATTAAGGAAAAAGAGTCCTAAGGTCCACCTGCAAACTATAGAGTGCTTAGGTTCTCTTCTATTTTCTTTTCTTCCTGCTTTAATCTGCTATTACTTTTCTACTGAGATAAAAACCACTGTTTGGATTTAACAGTGTTTTTTGCAAGCTAAGTTGTATTTATCTCATGGCTAAAGTACTGAAGTAATAGCTATGGAAACTGTGTATGTGTATGTGTGTGTATATATTTAAAGACCTTTATGATAGACTTCCATAATTTTATGTTCAATTGACAATTGAATCTGTTGTGTTTTTTGTTTTTATTTTTTTGAGACCAAGTCTCACTCTGTTGCCCAGGCTGGAGTGTACAGTTGTGTGATCTTGGCTCACTGCAACCTCTGTCACCTGGGTTCAAGCGATTCTTGTGCCTCAGCCTCCTTAGTAGCCGGGATTACAGGCGCCCGCCAACACACCCGGCTAATTTCTGTATTTTAGAAGATATGGAGTTTTACCATATTGGCCAGGCTGTTCTCAAACATCAGACCTCAGGTGATCCACACACCTTGGCCTCTCAAAATGTTGGGATTACAGGCCTGAGCTACCGCACCCGGTCTAAATCCGTTTCAATTTCCCTCTAGCACCAGACTTTCCAGACTTTCTCTTTGTACCTTATGATGTAAATATTGCTATCTGGTTTTCACCTGAGTTGCCCTTAATATGCAAATCTAAGGCTACTTAGCTGACAATTGCCTGGGGTAAGATTTCTAAAAAACGGGGAAAAAAGGGACGTTTTTATGAGTCTATACGATGTGCTTCTATTGGCATGTCTAATACATCTATATATTTGTGTGTACACAATATTCTCACTACTAAAAATATATAAAGAGCTCTAATTAATTGGCTTTTAAAAAAAGCACTTAATGCAGTGAGCCGAGATGGCGCCATTGCACTCCAACCTGAGCGACAGAGCAAGACTCCGTCTCAAAACAAACAAACAAACAAAAAGTGCTTAAATCAGACATACAAAAAAAGAAGTCTAGTCAAATGCAAGTTCACTTGACATAAGTGAAACCTTTACTAAATAAGGCGGCTTTTAAATTATTGGTAAAATAATATCAGCAATGTCTTCAGAATTGTTAGCATTTTGTTTGCATTTATTGATAAGTAGTTTCATGTTTATTCCTGCAGAATACTATAAGATTTGCCATAAGGTTTATAAACTATAAAACCCAGCCCAAGACAGAATGATCTTTGCTTGTATATGCTTAGGATTGTTGACTTAAATGAAAACAGCTGAATACTGAGATATTGTTACAAATACCCTTAAAACTAATCATAAGTTTTATTACTTAAGTAAATACCTGAAATTCACAGCTATAAAAATGGTTAATAGAAAAATAACTTTAAATATTGGCTATCATAATTTTTTGTAAATCATCTAGCTAAATTACTAAATTAATCAGGAAAATGTAATGGAACAAACTCGTCATAATTTAGGATCTAAGGTTATTAACTGATATTAAGTATCTGGGCAATTCCAATTTAATAATTAAATAACTTATTAATAATTAAAGAATTAAAGAATTCTTAAAATAAATTTAAGAATTTATTAAAGGCAAAATATCTTTGTCTAATTCAAGGCTTATATAAGGGTTATGTGTAAAACAAGGTAAAAGAATCAGCAAATAAGAGATATAAAGAAAGTTAAAGATATAAAGAGGTATTTTTGGTTAAAAAAAAAAAGGAAAGTAACTTTATATAAGAAACAATCTTGCGTGGTAAATTTTTGTCCTAAAATAAAAATGATGGGGTTGTACAAGAAAGAGGGCTATATATGACAAAACAGTTTAAACACGTTGTAAATGAACTATGTAAGTCATAATAAGGTTAGTAAAATGAATTTTTTAAAGGGGTTATATAATTCAGTTGGATGTAATTAAAAAGAAACCATAATAATCTTTCTAGAAATAGGTCTTTAATATTAAAAAATGCACTAACACAAAACTAAATAACTGGTTAAAACAAGCTTTTATTACAAATATTGACTTATTTTTAATACAAGAAGTATTTAAATTTTTAAATTCTGTAATCTGTTTTTTTTCTTTTTTCTTTTTCTTTTTTTTTTTTTTGAGATGGAGTCTCACTCTGTCGCCTAGGCTGGAGTGCAGTGGCCGGATCTCGGCTCGCTGCAAGCTCCGCCTCCCGGGTTTACGCCATTCTCCTGCCTCAGCCTCCCGAGTAGCGGGGACTACAGGCACCCGTCACCACGCCCGGCTAATTTTTTTGTATATTTAGTAGAGACGGGGTTTTACCATGTTAGCCAGGATGGTCTCGATCTCCTGATCTCGTGATCGGCCCGCCTCGGCCTCCCAAAGTGCTGGGAGCCACCGCGCCGGGTCTATAATCTGTTTCTTTAACATTCTTCAGATTGATATTTTAAAAGTGCTACTCTTTCACTTTTGAAAAGGCCTTGAATGATGGCTGTCTCCTTCACCTTTTGTTGGCTCCTGTAACTTTTACTAATTATCTAAAGCAAGGGAGAAAAATTGTTTTGAAAACAGGCAAATAAAGTATCTTTTGAACATGCCTTTTATTCTGCGTGCCTATCTCTATCTTTATGTGTCACGTGGAAGTGATATTTCACTTCCCAGTTACATGAAAGAGCTCTAATCAAGTAATTTAAAAAATTTAAGTGCTTGGCCGGGCGCGGTGGCTCAAGCCTGTAATCCCAGCACTTTGGGAGGCCGAGACGGGCGGATCACGAGGTCAGGAGATCGAGACCATCCTGGCTAACATGGTGAAACCCCGTCTCTACTAAAAAAAAAAAAAAAAAAATACAAAAAACTAGCCGGGCGAGGTGGCGGGTGCCTGTAGTCCCAGCTACTCGGGAGGCTGAGGCAGGAGAATGGCGTGAACTCGGGAGGCAGAGCTTGCAGTGAGCTGAGATCTGGCCACTGCACTCCAGCTCGGGAGAGAGAGCGAGACTCCGTCTCAAAAAAAAAAAAATAATAAAATAAATAAATAAATAAAAATTTCAGTGCTTATCACATTGGTAAAAGCTAGCTCAGATGCCTTTTAATTTACATAACCTTGGTAATCATTGATAAAATAAATTTGATAAACTTAATCTCAGAACTCTCCCCAGTAATTTAACATCTTAAAGTCATGTTAAGACTTGTTTCCCTACTGGAAATCTGGGTTACTAAAAGTTAAAAGAATGGAGCATAAAATATGCTTTTGTTAAAATTTTATAAACACAAAGATGTCAATTCTCAAAAAAAAAAAAAAAAGTAAGTGTCTTTTTGGTTAAGAAAACTACTTAAGAGTTGCTTTATACATCTGTAATCCCAGCACTTTGGGAAGCCAAGGCAGGCGGATCACCTGAGGTCAGGTATTTGAGACCAGCCTGGCCAACATAGCAAAACCCTGTCTCTGCTAAATATACAAAAAATTAGCCAGGCGTGGTGGCGCATGCCTGTAATTCCAGCTACTCGGAGAGGCTGAGGCAGGAGAACCAGTTGATCCTGGGAGATGGAGGTTGCAGTGAGCCGACATTGCGCCATTGCACTCTATCCTGGGCAACAAGAGGGAAACTCCGTCTTAGATTTAAAAAAGAGAAAAAAAAAGTTGTTTAGTTGATTTCTAACGAAGGAAATTATGCAGATAAACTAAATAAATTCAAATAAACGTTTTAAAAAGCCAAGGCAACAAAACTCTGAGTCCTATGATTATCCAAGAAAACAGTCGATATGGGGAAAGGGCAAAACCAAGTAACTTTAAAACCAAAGGGTGTAATGTAAAGGAATTGTTCCATTTTGTAGATTGGTATCACTCAGCTTCTTTAAAAAAAATCTTTACTACAGTGGATTGTAAAAATAACTACTTTAGGGGACCGGGCGCGGTGGTTCACACCTGTAATCCCAGTACTTTGGAAGGCCGAGGCGGGCGGATCACGAGGTCAAGAGATCAAGACCACCCTGGCTAAAACAGTGAAACCCCGTCTCTACTAAAAATACAAAAAATTAGCCGGGCATGGTGGCAGGCGCCGGTAGTCCCAGCTACACGGGAGGCTGAGGCAGGAGAATGGCGTGAACCCTGGTGGGGAGGAGCTTGCAGTGAGCCTAGACCCAGCCACTGCATTCCAGCCTGGGCAACGGAGCAAGGCTCTGTCTCAAAAATAAATAAGTAAATAAAACAAAAACAAAACCAAAAACCACTTAGGGACAAAATTATTTATGTTATGTTATGTTATTTATTTCGAGACGGAGTCTTGCTCTTGTCGCCCAGGCTAGAGTGCAATGGCATGATCTTGGCTCACTGCAACCTCTGCCTCCCAGGTTCAAGTGATTCTTCTGCCTCAGCCTCCGGAATAGCTGGGATTACAGGCATGCGCCACCATGCCCGGCTAATTTTTGTATTTTTAGTAGAGATGAGGTTTCACCATGTTGGCCAGGCTGGTTTGGAACTCCTGACCTCATGGTCTGCCCGCCTCGGCCTCTCAAAGTGCTGGGATTACAGGTGTGAGCCACCCTGCCAGGCCACAAAATTCTTAATTTTAAATGCTGCAGAATTTAAGAGCTTGTTTGGATTAATGCAGAACCCACAGCTCATTACTGAACAATCACCGAGTATCTGTGATCCAAATGCACAGGGAGTTATTCCTGAAAAAGCAATCAGCCTAGTGGGCCAGATAATGCCATTATAAAGTCTGTTTTGCCCTGAGAAGGGGACTGCCTAACTCTCCCTAATAAAATACCAAGTGAAGTACCGCAGATGAAGCAGCTAATATGTTTCTTATGCAAGCTTTGTTGGACTAACTTTATGACAACTGGGATACCCTCCAAGGGTTAAGGAAGCCCTTTTTTCATGGTGCCCCTCCCACAGAATCATAGGTCTGTTTGCCTTATCAAATCTGCTGTCCCTCATAGGTCTTACAGATGCGACTCCCTGCTGGGAAACCAAACCCTTTTCACCAGAAAAGGTAAAATGGACTGGAGATTAAAAAAGGCTTCCTGGGACCAGAACATAAACACATACGGGTTAATAGAATTATAAAATGTAAGATGTTTAAACGAGCTTTATGTAAGGTAGTTGTAACCCCTTTTACCTAAATGTCTTATGAAAGTGGGTGCTATATGTAACTAAGGGATGTTCCCCTTTCTAGTATTATAAAACTGAAGACAGCCAGGCACGGTGACTCACGCCTGTAATCCCAGCACTTTGGGAGGCTGAGGCCGGCAGATCACAAGGTGAGGAGATAGATACCATCCTGGCTAACATGGCGAAACCCCGTCTCTACTAAAAATACGAAAAATTAGCCAGGCGTGGTGGCATGCATGTGTAATTCCAGCTACTCGAGAGGCTGAGGCAGGAGAATCGTTTGAACCCAGGAGGTGGAGGTTGCAGTGAGCCGAGATCATGCCACTGCACTCCAGCCTGGGCGACAGAGTGAGACTCTGTCTCAAAAAAAAAAAAAAAAAAAAAACTATACAAGCTGCCTCCTTCTAGGCCCAGGACTATCTTGGAGGAAAGAGGTGGGCACATAAGATTGCAAGAGCCAGGTTTGAGGGATAAAATTAGGAGAAGATCAAACTTCCAAATCAAGAAGGGGGTACAAAAAATTCCTAAACAGCTGGTAAAACAAGTTTAGTTGCCTTCTAAACTATTATGTGTCACTTTTGCATACACCCCAACCACAAAAATTTTCTGCTTACTATTTTAAAAATATCTTTATTAATGGGGTAAAATACCTTGTAACAAAGCCTCCTGGGCATGATACCCCCAATTATAAGTTGTGAAGATAAATATATCTATACACATATATACATTTTTAATAATTTTTCAGAACAGTGCTTATGTTTTGTGTTGCTAATTGCTATACGTCTGTAACATAAACCAAGCTTACAGTAGCTCAACACACAGAAGTTAAAAATAAGTTGGTCTTGTAACTGCGTTTTGGCTTAATGCTGGCTTTTTTCTCTCTCTTTGGGAGGGAGGATGGAGTCTCGCTGTGTCACCCAGGCTGGAGTGCAATGGCACAATCTTGGCTCACTGCAACCTCCACCTCCTGGGTTCAAGTGATTCTCCTGCCTCGTCCTCATGAGTAGCTGGGATTATAGGCGCCTGCTACTGCGCCTGGCTTTTTTTTTTTTTTTTTGAGACGGAGTCTCGCTCTGTTGCCCAGGCTGGAATGCAGTGGCACGATCTTGGCTCACTGCAAGCTCACCCAGGTTCACGCCATTCTCCTGCCTCAGCCTCTCGAATAGCTGGGACTACAGGTGCCCACCACCACGCCCAGCTAATTTTTTGTATTTTTAGTAGAGACGGGGTTTCACCATGTTAGCCAGGATGGTCTTGATCTCCTGACCTCGTGATCTGCCTGCCTCGGCCTCCCAAAATGCTGGGATTACAGGCGTGAGCCACCGCACCCAGCCTAATTTTTGTATTTTTAATAGAGACGGGGTTTCACCATCTTGGCCAGGCTGGTCTCAAACTCCTGACCTCATGATCCACCCACCTCGGTCTCCCAAAGTACTGGGATTTTTTAACTTAAAATAATTTTAGGAAGTAATGAATGCCTGTCCACATTCATTCCTATCTGGCCTGGAACAATTAATTGGCTATAAGTCTTTTGACTCTTAAAGCCCTCAGCCATAGGGAGTCCTGCAGAGGAAAAACTGACACTGTGGAATTATATGACTTCTCCTGTGACAAAACCTTTTCTCTCCCAAATACCAATATATGGTGCAATACAAAGTGGTGGGAAAAAGAGATTTGTCTACTGTTAACAAGTCTTTAACAATGTAGACACTGAGGACCAGGCATTTCTTGCATTTAATTTATACCCTCTTCAGGATGCTATACCTATGGAGATAAGTGGGCCGGAAGAGAGACTAAATTTATTAAATTATAATTTAATTTTGGTCCCATAATTTTCAAGTAAGACTTATCACAAGGTCCAAATAACCCTTGATAAGGACAGTAAACACACTGTGAGTCTGATCAAAGAATATGATGATGCACAGGGGTTTTCTCCTGGCTGATTCGATTGTTTACTGCCCTCTGATTCTACCTATAACCTTGAATGTCCAAATCTTCACTATCTTTATATTTGTCACTGTATTAACATTAGACATTTCTTGTAAATGTTATGTCAGATACAGCAGAAGGAAAAGGCAAATTTAAAGACCCGGATCATGATCACTCAGAAAATAGATCTGATCCAGAATTTTTTAGACTAAACCCCAAGCCTGACTCCATCTCACCCCTTAAACAATTGGCTATTACATCGGGTTAGGCCATATCCTCCCACCATGATCCAAATCACTAATATTTAAAATTATTACCATCAAATCAGAGAACTCTAGGAACACGACTTCATAGCACCGTGGGTCCCTGCCAGATCGCCAAATCAGACAACGCTAGGAATGAGCCTTCCTAGCACTGTGGGACCTGCTGCTGTTTCGCTGGCCTGCACATGCATTCTATGGAATGCTTTTTGGCCAAGCGCGGGGACTGAGGCCTAAGCTCTGATTTTTTAATCTTGCCCAAATTCCTATCTAAGGGTCTAGGGAGTCATGCCCTACAAACCATAAATTCTCATCAGATGGGTTTTATTTAATCCTGTATGTCGTGGCTTACTTTCCAATCTGACTCTGGCATAACATTATGAGACAAGGAAGAAAATGAAAATATTTAACTCCAAAATATATTTCTTTGCCATACCTTGAAATTGCCTTGCAAAGTCTCTTGTGGGAAAAATCCACATTCTATAGAGAATCCTCTTTCCCCTTTGTTTTCCTTTCTTCCTTCGCAGATCCAGGAGATAATCAACTAAGAGCCAGGGACCCTTTTAGGTCCAATTCAAAGAAACATTTTATGACTGGGTGCCACCTGTAATCTCAGCACTTTGGGAGGCTGAGGCGGGCAGATTGCCTGAGCTCAGGACTTTGAGACCAGCCTGGGCAACACGATGAAAGCCCATCTCTACTAAAATACAAAAAATTACCTGGGCATGGCAGTGTGCGCCTGTAATCCCAGCTACTCAGGAGGCTGAGACAGGAGAATCGCTTGAACCTGGGAGGCGGAGGTTTCAGTGAGCCAAGATGGCACCACTGCACTCCGGCCTGGGTGACAGAGCAAGACTCTGTTTCAGAAAAAAAAGAAAGAGACATTTTACAACCTGCTCTCTCTCTCTGAAGTCTGCTATCTGAGAGCTTCCTCTGCACAATAAAACTTGGTCTCCACAATATCTTAACCTGAACATTCCTTTCTATCAATCCCAGGTCTTTAAACAAACTCAAGCAATTGTCAACCAGAAAATGTTTAAATTTACCTATAGCCTGGAAGCCCCCAGCTTTGAGTTGTCCCACCTTTCTGAACAAAACCAATGTATTTCTTGTGTATTTGATTGATGTCTCATGCTTCCCTGAAACGTATAAAACCAAGCTGTGCCCAACCACGTTGGGAACATGTTCTCAGGACCTCTTGAGGGCTATGTCATGGGTCATGTTATTCATATTTGGCTCAGAATAAATCTCTTAAAATATTTTACAGAGTTTGACTCTCTTCGTTGAGAAGGACCACACACCAAAGTGAGAGCTGGGGCTGCTGAATTCAGAGGCAGGAACTGGCCTCCCGACTCTAAGCTTGAGGTGGAATGAACCACTGTGGCAGGATAATTTTTTAAAGGATCAATTCATATTCTTTTTTCCTTCCCCTTTGTCTTTTTCTTCCCCTCCTTTTTCTCCCATTCAAGCAAAAATCAGAAATATTGCATCTCCTAGCTTTGGCTTCCAAAACCCTCCACTGAGATTAAGCTAGGTGTGAAACATCAACAGAAAGGAAGTATGACCTTCAAGAATGCATTTGAGACCAGGCACGGTGGTTCATGCCTGTAATCCCAGCACTTTGGGAGTCCGAGGCATGAGGATCACAAGGTCAGGAGTTTGAGACCAGCCTGGCCAACATAGTGAAACCCCATCTCTACTAAAAATACAAAAATTAGCCGGGTGTGGTGGCACACACCTATAGTCCTAGCTACTCAGGAGGCTGAGACAGGAGAATAGCTTGAACCCAGGAGGTGGAGGTTGCAGTGAGCTGATACCACACCATTGCACTCCAGCCTGAGTGACAGAGTGAGAGTCTGTCTCAAAAAAAAAAGAATGCATTTGGAGGCCAGGTGTGGTGACTCACACCTGTAATTCCAGCACTTTAGGAGGCCAAGGCAGGCGGATCACTTGAGATCAGGAGTTCGAGACCAGTCTGGCCAACATGTTGAAACACTGTCTCTACTAAAAATACAAAAATTAGCCAGGCATGGTGGCAGGCGCCTGTAATCCCAGGTACTGGGGAGGCTGAGGTGGGAGAATTGCTTGAACCTGGGAGGTGGAGGTTGCAATCTCTGTCCAAGATTGTGCCACTGCACTCCAACTTGGGCAACAAAGCAAGACTCCATCTCAAAAAAAAGAAAAAGCGTTTGGACCGGGCATGGTAGCTCATGCCTACAATCCCAGCATTTTGTGAGGCCAAGGCAAGAAGATCACTGGAGCCCAGGAGCTCAAGACCAGGCAACATAAAGAGACTCGGTCGCTATGAGAAAATACAAAATTTAGCCAGGCAGCATGGCACGTGCATGTAGTCCCAGCTACTTGGGAGGCTTGGGTGGGAGGATCCCTTGAGCCAAGGAGTTTGAGGCTGCAGTGATCATACCATTGCACTCCAGTCTGGGCAACAGAGACTGTCTTTAAAAAAAAAAAAAGAAAAAAAGTGTATTTCACTCTCACATAAAAACTGAGAGGTGGTCACTGCAGTATTGTTCAGGGAACCAGGCTTTGATTTTTTTGCCCTGCTGTGTGTGGCTTCTGATTCCAAGATCACTGCATGGTGCCAGACAACTTTCCTACATGGCAGGCATTGTTCTAATCCCTCTTGTATGTATTGTCTTGTAATACTCATAACAGCCCTGTGAGGTAAGTGCTATTATTACCTCCATTTTGCAGATAAGTCAGATAAATAACTTGTCAACCATCAAGTTTATGCTCTTAAAGCATATTTTTAAAGATTCTATCTCTCTATCCAGGAACCTGGCTCATGACTAACTCTGCATTTATTTAGGTCTCCTTTAATTTCTTGCACGTCTTTTATTAAATTTATTAGTAGGTTCTCTATTTTGCTATCGTTACTGGTATCATTTGAGATATTATATTTTCTTTCAGGCTGATGAATCTAAATATAATTAAATTTTGTATATTGACTTTATATCCAGCTATCTTAATAAGCTTATTAATTATAATAATTTGTCTAAAGGATTTTGAGTTTTCTATGCAAACATTTATATCATCTCTGAATAAAACCCGTTTTGTTTCTTCGTTTTCACTCCTAATACCGGCCCACCTCCCTTCTCTCCTTCTCCTCTCCTTTCCTTCCTCCCTCCCTTTCTTGTCTTATTGCATTGGCTACAAGCTCCAGAAATGAGAACAGTAAGCGTCCTCTTCTTGATCCTGGTTTTTAAAGAGAAATTTTCTAATGTTTCTCTAATGTTTTACTAAGAATGATGTTTACTATAGGTTTTTGTAGATAGTCTTTATTTGGTTACCAAGAATTGCTCTCTATTCTTGGTTTGCTAAGGGTTTTTCCATAAACGCTTTTCCTACAACTATTGAGAATATGTGGTTTTTTTCTTTAACATATTAATGTAATAAATTACATTTACAAACATTTTTAGTGTTAGATGAAATATATTGCAGGGATAAAGTGAACTTAAGTGGTAGTATCTTTTCTATGTTTTGTTGCATTCAGTTTTGAAACTAAACAAAAACTAATATTTTGGTTAGTTTCACACCTATGTTTATAAGGGGGATTAGTCTGTTTCATTTTTTACATTATCTGTATCTAGTTTAGGTATCAAGATTTCACTAGCCTCATAGACTAAATTGAGGAATGTTTCTTCTTTTTATATCCTTTGGAAGCCTTGTATTAAATTGGAATTATCTGTTCCTTGAAAGGTTAGAAAAATTTTCTTGTAGGCATGGTGGTTTATTTTTAAACACTATCTTATTTTTTTATTTTTAAATAATTTCAGCTTATAGAAAACTTACAAGTACACCACAAAGAATTCCCATAAAACTTTCATTCAGATGACCCAATTATTGACGTTCTATCACATTTGTCTTATTATTCTGTCTCTCTCTCTCTCACCACATACACACACAGATGCTTTTTTTTTTTTTTTTTTTTTTTTTTTTTATTGCCCAGGCTGGAGTGCAATGGCGCGATCTCGGCTCACCACAATCTTTGCCTCCTGGGTTCAAGAGATTCTCCTGCCTCCCGGGTAGCTGGGATTACAGGCATGTGCCACCATGCCCGGCTAATTTTGTATAGAAACTACGTTTCTCCATGTTGGTCAGGCTGGTCTCGAACTCCCGACCTCAGATGATCCACCCACCTCAGCCTCCCAAAGTGCTGGGATTACAGGCGTGAGCCACTGTGCCTGGCCACACACTTCTCTCTCTCTCTCTTTTTAAAATAGAGATGGGGTCTCACTCTGTTTCCTAGGATGGTCTTGAACTTCTGGGTTCAAGCTATCCTCCCACCTTGGCCTCTCAAAGTACTAGGATTACAGGCATGAGCAACTGCGCCCAGACTCTATTTTTCTTAACATTTTGAGAATAAATTGCGGATATGAAGTTCCATTACCCCGTAATACTTTCAGTGCATATTTCCTAAAATGAAAACCACTCTCCTACATAACCACGTAATATCCACAAAATAAAGAAACTAACATAGATACTATATTTTCATTTATCCACAGAGCTCATTCAAATTTCACCAGTCATCCTAATGATGTCATTTATAGGTCTAGGGTCCAATCCAAGGTTGAATTCCATGTACTTATTCTGCCTCTTTAGTGTTTCCAATCTGGCACAGTTCCTCGGACTTTCATGTCTTTCAGGACCTTGACATTTTTAAAAAGAACAGTCTAGTTACACTGTAGATTGTTCTGAAATTTAGGCTTACCTGATAATTTCTTATAATTAGATTTAATCTATGCATTTTTGGTGAAAAACACACAGTGATAGGTTTTCCTGCCACACATCAGAAAGCACATGGCAATTTGTCCCATTACTGCTAACTTTTTTTTTTTTTTTTTGAGACGGAGTCTCACTCTTGTTGCCCAGGCTGGAGTGCAGTGGCACGATCTTGGCTCACTGCAACCTCCGCCTCTGGAGTTCAAGTGATTCTCCTGCCTCAGCGGCATGAGTAGCTGGGATTACAGACGCCTGCCACCATGCCCGGCTAATTTTTGCATTTTTAGCAGAGGCGGGGTTTCACCATGTTGGCCAGGCTGGTCTGGAACTCCTGACCTCAGGTGATCTCCCCGCCTCAGCCTCCCAAAGTGCTGGGATTACAGGCATGAGCCACCACGTCCAGTTGTGACGTCAACTTTTTATCCATTGGTTTAGATAATGTCTTTCTTTTTTCATCACTGTTATGTGAAACAGTATTTTGTACTATTAATAATCAATGATTATTTTCGTGATGAGCTACTTTAGACTATATAAATGTCCTGTTCCTCATCCAATTTTTGTCCATAAATTTCAGGATTTATTGGTGATTCTTGTCTGAATCATTTACTATTATGGTGGTTGCCAATTGGTGATTTTCTTTTCTATTCTTTTCTTTTTTTAGAGACAGGGTCTCACTCTCTTGCACAGGCTGGAGTGCAGTGGTGTGATTATAGCTCACTGCAGTTTCCAATCTCTGGGCTCACGCAATGCTTCCACCTCAGCCTCCCAAGTAGCTGGGAGAACAGTCGTGCACCATTGCCTTGATCTCTTCTTCTTATAAAGTCACTAGGTCCCTTCCCATGATAATCCATTAATCTGTGAATGAACTAATCTATTCACGAGGGCAGAGCTCTCATGATCCAATCATCTCTTAAAGGCCCCACCTCTAAATACTGCCATAGTGCCAATACTGCCACATTGAGGACTTTCTTTCTTTCTTTCCTTCGCTCTCTCTCTTTCCTTCCTTTTCTTTTTTCTTTTCTTTTTTTTTTTTTTTTGAGAACAGAGACTCACTGTTGCCTAGGCTGGAGTGCAGTGGTGTGATCTCGGGTCACTAGGTTCAAGCAATTC
Source organism: Theropithecus gelada (assembly GCF_003255815.1). Taxonomy (NCBI): domain Eukaryota; kingdom Metazoa; phylum Chordata; class Mammalia; order Primates; family Cercopithecidae; genus Theropithecus; species Theropithecus gelada. Next base: position 86,605,018 of record NC_037670.1, read on the forward strand.
TCCTGCCTCAGCCACCCAGTAGCTGGGAATACAGGTGCGTGCCACCACACCTGGCTAATTTTTTATATTTTTGGTAGAGATGGGGTTTCACCACATTAGCTAGGCTGGTCTCGAACTCCTTACCGTAAGGTTCTTGTATTGGTTCGAACCCCAAAAGCATGCCAACAGACAACACCAGGCGGTGTGGAGCAACGTGCTGTTTTAATGAGCGCCTGGGTGCAGGCAGGCTGAGCCCTAAAATGGCGTCAGCCTGAGGTGAGGACGGGGCAAAGGTTTTATAGTCTCCTGTAAACAGGAAGTGTCCTAGTCTCACATTGTACACAGATGACCTCTTTCTCGATCTTCAGGGTTACGTGTCTTCCTGCTGGCTTTCTTCTTGCTTCTGCTATCTTGCTGGCACACGCTGCTGGCACAAGTAGCCTTGTGGACTGGGCCTGAGAAGGGAGGAGTCATCCATCTCCTTAAGCTTTCAGGCCCCGGGGAGAATCTTATACATTCCTGTCTGTTTGGTTATACAAAAGGGAAAAGGAACAACTTTCTCAATAACTATTTCAGGCGTGACATAGGGGTGGAGTGGGCACCTTGGAAAAAGAAAAACTTAATTTTGGGGGTATTCTTGAGAATTGTATCCATCATGTCGTTGTAGCAGGAGTGTCACCTGGATAGTCTGGCAGTTAACTGTAATTTCAACAAGAGTTTTAATGGCTTTTATTATCAGTGGGATAACACAGGGGAGAAGCAAGAGGAGTCCAATGATGAAGATTACTGTCCCTACCAGCGTTTTAAATCCTCCTAAATTAGAGAACCACCCTCCTAGAAGGTTTGCTGGGTCCCATCCCTTCCAGGTTTGGACTGGTACACGGGCAACTTTTCTGATGTTTGAAGCGATTTCTAGAACCACTTTTCTGTTATCATCTATGTTAAGACAGCAATTAGATACATTAAATTTACCACAGACTCCACTCTCTTCTCCTAATAAGTAATTTAGTGCTAGCCGTTTTGATAAATTGCCGTGCGCATTTGGTTTTGTTGTTGCGCGAGCATTTCCAGGGCTGAGGCGGTTTGGTTAGTATTTCTAGAATAGCCTGTAGTCTAATTATTCTATTTAGCATATATAAAGGAGTGCAGTAACCCCATGAACCATTCTCAGCCCAAGTGGCAGGACCGTAATATTCGATGATCTGTTTCGGAGGCCATTCGTTCCCTTGCCATCTTTGGCTTCCTCCTACCTTTAAGGATCGTTTTTCTTTGTTTAGGTTATTATATACAAGGACGCTGAGGGTGTTGCCCGCTGTTAATGTTTTGGAGGAAGGAGTACCCTTGGGGGTGAGCTTGACCCTGGTGCGATGAACCCAGTGGGGCAGTCCTTGGACTCTCACTGCAGTTGGCATGCTGAGTGAGTATCACAGTGTAGGGTAGGGGCCTCTCCTCTTCGATTGTAGCTTTTGGTGAGGGTCGGATTGACAGATAAACACATCTGTGCCTGCAAGACAGTTATGTTGAGAGGACAAGGTGGTGTCAACAGGGAGAGGCATGGTCTCATTTGCTGCTTCACAAATGAAAGACCGCATCTGGATTAAGGAGGGGAGGTAATTCCTGAGTGGCTCATAGTCTGGTAAGGGTGGAGGCCCCAAGACAAAAGTTTGGCCATACATGATTTCAAGGCTATGAAAAGAGGGTGCCTTTGGTGTTGTGCGGAGTCTTATGAGGGCAAAAGGGAGATTTTTTGTCCACGGCTGGTGGGTTTCTAGAGCCAGCTTGATGAATTGGGCTTTAAGGACAGAGTTAATTTTTTTTTAACTTTGCCTGAAGAATGAGGCCTGTAGGGTGTGTGGATAACCCACTTTATTCCTAAGGATGTAGAGACGCCTTGGTTGATTTGGCTGATGAAGGCGGGCCTGTTATTGGACTGGATGGATATTGGGAGTCTAAAACGGGGACTTATATGTATGACGAGAGTTTGTGTGAGGATATTTGCACCTTCTGAAGTTGCTGGGAACGCTTTTACCTACCCGGAGAAAGCACAGACAAAGACTAGACAATAGCGGAGCCGTTCATCTGGCAGCGTGTGAGTGAAATCTACTTGCCAATCTTGCCCGGGTAACTGGCCCCGGGGTTGGTGGGTAGGAGAAGGTGGCGGCTGAAGGGAGCACTGGGGTGACACTGAGTGGCAGATAGAGCAGGACTGGGTAATTTCTTGAACATGGCTGGAAAGATGAGGAAAGTGAGAATAGGGCACAGAAGTTGCAAGAGAGGTTTGTAACCAACATGGAAAGAATTGTGGAGGCTTTGGAGGATAGGGATTGTTTGAGAGTGAGGAAGAACGAAGTGCCCTTCCTTGACATACCATGGTCCTTGCTTTTGAAGGTTTTGGGCTCAGAAGTCCTCCTTTTCTTCTGAGGAGTAAAGAGAAGAGAACAGGGACAGGGACAGAAACTGGCCTTGCATGGGTTGTAGAGCTACCTCTTTGGCTGCCCGATCTGCTAGCACATTTCCAGCTATTATAGGATTGTTGGGGGTTTGGTGGCCTCTGCAACGAATGACGGCAACTTTCTGCAGGAGCCTGACAGCTTGAAGGAGTTTGCTGATGAGAGAGCCATTTATGACAGGAGAGTTTTTTTGCAGTTAGGAAACCCCATTCTTTGCAGATGGACGAGTGTGGGTGCACTATGTGGAACTCATAACGAGGATTTGCATATATATATATATATATATATATATATATATATTTTTTTTTTTTTTTAAATGGAGTCTTGCTCTGTCGCCCAGGCTGGAGTGCAATGGTGCGATCTCAGCTCACTGCAACCTCCACCTCCCAGGTTCAAGTGATTCTCCTGCCTCAGCCTGCCAAGTAGCTGGGACCACAGGCACACACTAAAACGTTCAGCTAATTTTTGTATTTTTAGTGGAGACAGGGTTTCATCATGTTGGCCAGGGTGGTCTTGATCTCCTGACCTCATGATCCGCCCGCCTCAGCCTCCCTAAGTGCTGGGATTACAGGAGTGAGCCACTGCGCCTGGCCAAGATTTGCATATATGTTGATCTGTTGTCTGGCTGCTCAAGTGAGAGCTCTAGTGAGAGCGATGAGTTCAGCTTTCTGGGTGGTGGTGCTTAGGCAGAGCAGATTGGCTTCAATAGTATGGAGAGGTGACACTATAGCATAGCCAGCATGCCAGCGTCCTTGATGTAGGAAGAAGCTCCCATCGACAAACCAAGTAAAGGAGGCATCTGGAAGGGGTTCATCTGTTAGATTTAGAAAAGTATAAGAAAGATTTGAACAGTGTTCACACAGATATGTGTAGGGTCTTGGTAAGAGCATGGACGGGTTTAGATGGGAGCTGGTTCGCATGGGATTTGGGGGGTTTCTATGAATAGAGCATTCAGTTGGAGGAGCGGTGGGGCAGAGATGAGACTTAGTACACTGTGGTGAGCTAGCATATCTTTGATGTTATGGGTTGAATAAACTGTTAGGTTGGCCTGGAGAGATAGTTTTAGGCTTTCAAGAGTGAGGACAGCAGCTGCCGCCAATGCTTGGAGGCAGGCAGGCCATCTGAGAACTGTGGCTTCAAGCTGTTTAGAGAGGTGGCAACAACCTGGAGGGTGGGTCCCTTAGACTGGGTTAGAACACCTAGTGCAATTCTAGGCCGTTTGTCAGTATAGAGGGAGAGAGGTTTGGTGAGGTCTAGAGAGTGAGGACGGGGGCTGAGATGAGAGCCTTTTGGAGTAGACAGAAAGGTTGGGTAATAAGCTGTGTAGGTTTAATTTTTTATTTTATTATTTTTTTTGAGGCGGAGTCTCACTCTGTTGTCCAGGCTGGAGCACAGTGGCATGATCTCGGCTCACTGCAACCTCCGCCCCTCCAGGCTTAAGCAATTCTCTGCCTCAGCCTCTGGAGTAGCTAGGATTACAGGCGCATGCCACCATGCCCAGCTAATTTTTAGTATTTTTTTTAGTAGAGACATGGTTTCACCATCTTGACCAGGCTGGTCTTGAACTCCTGACCTAGTGATCCACCCGCCTCAGCCTCCCAAAGTGCTGGGATTACAGGCATGAGCCACTGCGCCCGTAGGCTGTGTAGGTTTTAAAGGCTCATGGAGAGGGCCTTTAGCAGTTTGGCGTAACGGTTTGGCAAGTAGAGCAAAGGAGGGAACCCAGAGCCTAAAATACCCCGCTAGTCCTAGAAAAAATAATTTCTTGCTTAGTTTGTGGAGGCAGGAGGGACTGGAGGAGTGATATGCGGTCGGTTGTGAGCCCTCGGGTTCGCGGGATAAGAGCTAGGCCTAGATAGGTGACTTGAGGGGGTGTATATTTGTGCTTTTTAAGGGGAGACCTGATATCCCCGTTCTGCCAAGAAATTTAAAAGAGAGTACGGACGTTGCAGTCTCTTTGAGAGGGCCTACACAGGAGTAGATTATTAACATGTTCAAGGAGAGTGGACTGTTTTAGAAATAAGGTACAGAAGTTGACAGCAAGGGCCTGTCCAAAAAGGTGGGGGCAGTCTATGAAACCTTGAGATAGTACGCACCAGGTGAGCCGACATGAAAGGTGGGTGTCGGGGTTTTCCCACGCAAAGGCAAAGAGGTTTTGGGAATTAGGGTGTAAAGGAATTGTGAAAAAAAGCATCCTTTAGGTTTAGAACAGAAAAATGGGTAATATTGGAGGGAATTGCGGAAAGTAAAGTATATGGGTTAGGAACTACTGGACATACCGGGAGTACAACTTGGTTAATGAGCCTGAGGTCCTGGACTTAGTGATAAGTTCCGTTTGGCTTTGTAACAGGTAGAATTGGTGTGTTAAAAGGGGAGTCTGTTGGGCAGAGTAGGTGACTGGCAAGGAGGTGAGAAATGATAGGCCGTAGGCCTATGAGAGCTGCTTGGGGGATAGGATACTGCTTCTGTGATAGGAACTGGGGAGGCTCTTTAAGGGTAATGTGAATGGGGGTGTGGTATTCTGTGACTGAGAGTGTGGAAGTATCCCAAACAGCAGGGTTAACTACGGATGGAGGACAAAGAAAGGCTGCACGTTTTACGGTGGGAGGTTGAAAGAGTAGAAGAAAGCTAGAAGTACTGGAGGGGTCTGGATGGATGCATTGGGTACTATGGGGAATGTGGAAGTGAAGAGTAGTGTGGAGTTTTGAAAGGATATTTCTGCCTAGGAGCGGAGTTGGGCATGACGGCAGGACTAAGAAAGAGTGAGTGAAGGAAAAAGTGTGCAGGGAGCAGAAAAGTGGAGGGGTGGCTTGGGGTTTGGAGACTTGTCGGTCAATTTTCACAACAGAGACTTGGGAGGACTGGGTGGGTCCTGAAAAATTAGGTAAAGCAGAGCAGGTTGCCCAGGATTAATTTAAAAAACATACTGGCCTACCTGCCACCACCAGGGTTACCCTTGGCTTGGATGAAGTGATGGTAGTTGCTGGGGCATCCCTTCTAGGGCACCGTCAGTCTTCAGCAGCAAGGCCAATGAGATCCAAATAGGCCGGCTCAGGAAGGGATGGGGGCGGTCCTCGCGGGGGCCACTCACAGTCTGACTTCCAGTGGGGTCTTCCGCAGAGGGGGCATGGCCTGGTGGGCTTACCTGGGTTTGGGCATTGTCTGGACCAGTGGCCTTCACTGTCACACTTGAAACAGGCACCAGGTGGAGGTGGATTGTTAGGAGGCTTCCCTGGGGAGCTGTGGCCCCAAGGGCCTACAGGGCCCCTGACGGCGGAGGCAGGCATTTGAAACTCTGCCAGTTTTTGCCTTTTACTTTTCTCATCACGATTGTTAAAGACTTTGATGGCTAAATTAAGAAGGTCTCCTTGTGGGGTTTGAGGGCTGTCATCAAGCTTCTGAAGCTTGCGCGGAATATTAGGGGTAGACTGGGAGATGAACCGAAAATTTAAGATAGTGGTTCCTGCTGAGGGTTTGAAGGGGGAAGGAGGGTTGCATTTACAGACAGTGGAGAATAGATAGCGGTGTAAGGTGGCGGGATGGGTTTACAAGCCTCAGGAGAGGGCAGCTGTGGAGGAGAATGGGTACAAGCAATACTCGAATTGTCCTGAGGGGGGATGGTGTAGGAAAAGAAGTGGATACAGCTGACTGGGAAGATGGCGGCTGGGAAGATGGCGGCTGATAAGGCAATGAGGAGGCGTGGGGGATTAAAGAAGACAGTTGAGAGGAAAACGTAGGGGCTGGGAGGACAGTAGTCAGCTGGATTAAACCAGAAAAAAGAGGTACGGTTGGGAGGAGAAAGGCGATCTGGGTGATGGGAATGGAGGAGGAGGATTTGAACAGGTTAGCAAGAACTGCGGAGGTCGGGTTGTGATCTGAGTGCAAAAGGCCTGGACGTAAGGAATTTCCTCCCATTTCTCTAGTTGTCGGCAATCATCGCTTAAATGAGTTAAAATTGTGAAGTTGAATGTTCTATTTGCGGGCCATTTGGACCTGTTATTTAATTTGTACTGCTGCCAGGCTGTATTGCAAAAAAAGGTGCTTAGGGTAGATATTTTGCCTGAGGCCTAAGGTTTGCAGGTTTTTTATGAGGCAGCCTAGAGTGCTGTTTTTTGTAATGGAGGACCAGGAGTTTCCTATAACAGAGGGTAGGCTCGGGAGAACAGGGAAAAAGGAGACCGTCCTGGACAGCCGGAGGGAGACCATAAAAGGAGTGACCATCACCGCTGCCTTTTTTGTTCTGGAACGGGATCAAATGGCTTGGAGGCATCCCCCTAAGACCAGATGATCAGTGAGTACCTGGCACACACCAGACCCTTCTTGGACCAAAACTGGATTTTCAGACAGGAGAAACTGAGAGGCCATGCGAATTGTTCCCTGTTAACTGGGTTCCCCGGGAAACTTACCATTAGTCGAGACCAGTGACCGATGTGCATGCACAGAGAGGCAACTGGAGGCTGAGGAGCTTCCCTTGTCTAGCTGCTGTGGCCTGCTCTCCGGGGTGGAGGGGTAGGTCCATGCGGGACGCAGACCTGAGCTCCTCCTGGGTTTTGGCTCCAGATGTAAGGTTCTTTTATCGGTTTGAAACCTGAAAGCCTGCCAATAGACAATACAAGGCAGTGTGAAACCTCATGCTGTTTTAATGAGCGCCTGGGTGCAGGTGGGCTGAGGCCTAAAATGGTGTCAGCCCCAAGTGAGGAGGGGCAAAGGTTTTATAGTCTCCTGTAAACAAGGAGCCTCCTAGTCTGACGTGACTGCTACATTGTACCCGGATGGCCTCTTTCTAGATCTTCAGATCTTCAGGGCGTGTCTTCCCGCAGGCTCTCTTTCTGCTTCTGCTACTTTGCTGACACATGCTGCTGGCACAAGTAGCCTTGTGCCTTAAGACTGGGCCTGAGAAGGGAGGAGTTATTCATCTCCTTAGGCTTTCAGGCCCCGGGGAGAATCTTACACTGACCCCAAGTGATCCACCTGCCTTGGCCTCCCAAAGTGCCGGAGTTACCGGTGTGAGCCACCATGCCTGGCCTGTCTGCCTGCCTGGGCCTTCCTTTCCTTCCTTTCCTTCCCTTCTTCCCTCCCTCCCTCCCTCCTTCCCTCATTCCCTCCTTCCTTCCTTCCTTCCTCACAGTCTCACTCTCACTCAGGCTAGTGTGCAGTGATGCGATCATGGCTCACTGTGGCCTCGAACTCCTAGGCTCAAGCAATCCTCCTATCTCAGTCTCTGTGGCTGGGACTATAGGCATGCACCACCACATCTGACTAATTTTTGTATTTTTTTGCAGAAACAGGATTTCACCATGTTGCCCAGGCTGGTCTCCAACTCCTGGGCTCAAGTGATCCTCCTGCGTCAGCCTCACAAAGTGCTAGGAGTACAATCGTGAGCCATTGAGCCTGGCCAAAGATTATGTTTCAACATAAGTTTTGGAGGCAACACAAACCATAGCACTTACTTTCTTTTTTTTTTTTTTTTTTAAATTTATTTATTATTATTATACTTTAAGTTGTAGGGTACATGTGCATAACGTGCAGGTTTGTTACATATGTATACTTGTAGCACTTACTTTCATACAAAAACCTGAAAGACTCTGGGGTATCTGGAAAAAAATGGAAGATCTCAAATTTCTAGAACATCTCCAGGCTATCAGTTACCATTCATATCCTCATTTTCAAGCCACATGGTTCCTGTCTAGTCTGGCCTGGCCACCCTGCAACATGGGGGTGGGGGACCAGAAATCTCTGCAGAGGCTAGGATCCCTGCATTGGGGATCAGCCTGCCTGTTCCCTACTTCACATACACCAAATTTGGAGCCTGTTGCACATTTCTCCAAGGATCGATTCCAGATCCACCTGACTTTTCTTCCACCTTCTGAATTCTTGGCATAATCTTTCCCAAAAGGCAGGAATTGCCATTTTCAAGCAATTTCTTTCTTCAAGTTCCGTAAAAAGAACATAAGAAGACAGAGACATGTAAAGAGACTGTCTGGAGTATAAGGGAGAGGAAATCAAGGAGAACAAAGCTAGATTAATACCACCTAAAAGAACTATTCAGCCCAAAATCAAAGTAGTTCCATTTATAACTCAAAACCAGGTACTTACTTGTTCTAAAGAACAGTGGTTTGGCCAGGCACGGTGGCTCACGCCTGTAATCCCAGCACTTTGGGAGGCTGAGGTGGGCAGATCACCTGAGGTCGGGAGTTCGAGACCAGCCTGACCAACATGGAGAAACCCCATCTCTACTAAAAATACAAAAAATTAGCCGGGTGTGGTGGCACATACCTGTAATCCCAGCTACTCGGGAGGCTGAGGCAGGAGAATCGCTTGAACTTGGGAGGCGGAGGTTGCAGTGAGCCGAAATCATGCCATTGCACTCTAGCCTGGGCAACAAGAGTGAAACTCAGTCTCAAAAAAAAAAAAAAAAAAGCAGTGGTGAAATTATGAGTAATAATAAAAATAGGCATTCTGAAGATCTATAAGGCAATGTGTTGTCCCTACCTCCTCTGTGGAGCAGATCCAGCCACATACAGCAGTGCCCATGCCACAGAAGCACCAAACCTACAAAGTGATTCTGGATAGAAAATATTCGCTGATTCATTTTTCGATTTGAAAGAACAACTAAGTAGAGGGTTTCTAAATGCTCTACTGCCTAACCTGGTTATAGTGAATTCTTATAATTTTGTGTTGCCTCAGCATCCATTTTGATTATGTTTAACTTTCCAATACCAGAAACAGGGCTCAGTCACCCTTGACGTAGTTTCCTGTTCTATACCTCACCCTCACCCTACCTCCATTCCTCAATGTGGCCAGTCCAGATATTGCCCTTATAGTTATTCCCTGGTGACCACTTCCATATGGGACAGCTACATGCAACCTACTTGAATGGTCCTCGCACTCTACATTGACCATGCAGGTATGACACAATGACCACCTCTCAGTCACTGCATGACCTGGAACTCATGCCTGGTTGCTTTAAACCCACCAATTAAAACTCCCCAGTGGGAAACCTGTTTGGATAACACCTTGGACCCAATAAGGGCGTTGGCCCATGTGTTGCTCTCTTTCTCTCCCAGCCTGTGCTCCCTGACCTCCAGGTGTGTGGCCTCCAAGTGCACCACGTGTTCCCCAAGGCCTATAAAGCAATCTTTATTTCTGTCTTGTGTCCCTCCTAACCATTGGAGGAGTGCTCCCCATCTTAAACATCCAAAATCGTACCACAGGTTCTCACAAAACCTCTTTGGAGCAGAGACCAAGGAAAGAAGGATAATTTGTCTGCATTTTTTTCCCCTTAAAGATCTTCCTCTAATAGAAATTCTTCAATAGATTCCCACCACAGAGTAAAATGCAGTCTTTTCAGTGATCTGCAAGGCTCTATATATTTTACCCTCACATACCCCCCTATCAGTGTTAACTTTAAAACTTAACATGGGCCAGGCACAGTAGCTCACGTCTATAATCCCAGCACTTTGGGAGGCTAAGGCAGGCGGATCATTTGAGCCCAGGAGTTCCAAACTGAGCAATATAGCAAAACCCCATATCTACTAAAAATACAAAAAAATTAGCCGGGTGTGGTGGCACATGCCTGTAGTCCCAGCTACTTAGGGGGCTTAGGTGGGAGGATCACCTGAGCCTGGGAAGGTTGAGGCTGTGGTGAGCCTCACACTACTGCACTCCAGCCTGGGCGATAGATTGAGACCCCCGTATCAAAAAAAAAAAAAAGTACAGTCTGTTAAATTTTAAAATGCGCGTAACTTTTCATCTAACAATTTCACTGTCAGGAATATAGTGTAGCTTTTACTTATGCATAAATCCTTTATGCAGAAGATTTTTATCGAAAGAGATTCACTATAGTGTTGTTTGGAAACAATATAAATGTCCATCGCCAAAGGATTGGTTAAATAAATAAATAGAATATTAGCTAATAAAAAAATGAGTTACAAACTGAAAGTAAATGACTTTCAAGGTGAATTTTAACTACTTGGTTTATAATTCTGTAGAGAGACTATCCCTATGCTTACACAACCCAGGAAGGACATACGAGAAATGATGATAGTGGGCGGCTGTGGGCAAAACACTTGGGAACCACACCAGCTCAGGGACCAGGTAGATAAGATCTGCTTAGTATCACCTATGATAGGGAACCATGCAAAACCTTTTGACCCCTGTCACTTTGTATCCAGAAATTTCTACGCCACTACAATGAAAATAATTTAGGGTAATGTGAATTAAATTAAGCAAACAGGCTGGGGAGCCAGACCACCTGGGTTTGAATTCCAGCTCCATTGCTTATAGGTTGTGCAACTTTGGGTAAGTTATTTAACTTATTTGTGATGTGATATTCTTATCTGAAAAAATGAGGATCATAAACGGTACATATTCAGAAAGTTATAGGGAATTTGAATGAATTAATAAGTCTAGGAAATTTTGTTTCTGGCACATAGTAACAACTCAAAAAATGTGAGCTATTACTACTAGTAGTAGTAGTATTAGACCTAGAGAGGGAGGGAAGATAGTGTCTAAGTCTGGCAATCTTTTTTTCATTTTTGTTTTTGTTTTGGAGGCAGGGTCTTGCTCCGTTGCCCAGGCTGGAGTACAGTGGCATGATCTTGGCTCAACTGCAACCTCTGCCTCCCGGGTTCAAGCGAGTCTCCTGCCTTAGCCTCCTGAGTAGCTGGGCTTACAGGCATGTGCTACCACGCCCGGCTAATTTTTGTATTTTAGTAGAGACGGGGTTTTGCCATGTTGGCCAGGCTGGTCTTGAACTCCTGACCTCAGGTGATCTGCCTGCCTCCGCCTCCCAAAGTGCTGGGATTATAGGCATGAACTGCTCGCTGCTTCTGGCCCTGGCAGTCTTAAGACAAGGACACTTGATTTTCACTATGTAAACATGAGTAATGTTTGATTTTTTTTCTTTTTTTAAACCAGGTACATGATTTTCTTTAGGGGAAAAGGAATTATTCTACAGAATTAAAAAAAAAAGAAAAGAAAAAAAGCCAGGTCATGGTAGATGTGAATGAACGCTCCCACTCTATCCGAGGGTATACTGGGGCAGATCATTCATTCACTCATGAGCATCAGGGCCAGGTTCCCTCTCCTGGTCTTTCTGTCTCTCAGTCTCCTCCCTCAACTCCAGCCCTCATGCTGATCAGCAAAGTTTTATTGGTGCTCTCAAATGCATATAGAATAAAGTAGTAACTAAAAATCGAAATAAAATGAGGAACCGGGGCTTTTGTTTGTTAGTTTGACCTATCCGTTTGGCAACAATTAAAAAGACAAAAAGTGCCTATTTTGGTAAATACGTTGGTGGGCGGATCTCTTGAGCCCAGGAATTTGAGACCAGCCTGGCCAACATGAAAAAACTCAGTCTCTACTAAAAATACAAAAATTAGCTAGGTGTGGCGGCGCCCACTTGTGGTCCCAGCTACTCAGAAAGCTCACTTAAGCTCAGGAGGTGGAGGTTGCAGTGAGCCCGGATCGCACCACTGCACTCCAGCCTAAGCAATAAAGCCAGACTCTGTCTCAAAAAGTAAAATAAAATAAAATAAAATAATAATAATAAAATTATAAAGCAGTTATGCACTAACATACATGTTTTAAATTTTGTTCTAAAAAACCAATATATGTATCTCTGTGTCTACTGCACTTTCTTGCAAGTGTGTGCTCTTTTTTTTTTTTTTAAATCTATCTACAATCTATCTATCTCTACCTTATTATCTGAAAAAGTCCTGGAAATATATTGACAAAAAATTAGGGATTAGAGCTGGGAGAAGCAGGGCTTTTACTCTCTACTGGTTTTCACTTTGGTTCAGCTTGATTACTTTTCTTTCTTTCTTTCTTTCTTTCTTTCTTTCTTTCTTTCTTTCTTTCTTTTTCTTTCTTTCTTTCTAACAATTAACATATATATCAATTTTATGATTTCTTATGTCTATTTTGAAAGAACAAAAACATATTTTGTGGAGTTTATAAATAAATAGGAGTTTACACTGATGATGGAAGTGTAAATTCCAACAATATGTACAAACATACTTTGGCATTATGTTCCAAAATCCTTAAAAATGTGCATACTATATGATGGTAGCAATTTTACTGGAAGGAATTTATACTAAAGAAGCAAATAAAAATGCCCATCAAGATGGCTAATAATAGCCTGGGCAATATGGTGAAGCCCCATTTCTACAAAAAGATATGAATGCCTGTAGTCTCAGCTACTAGGAGATAGAAGGATTGCTTGAGGCCAGGGGGATTGAGGGTGCAGTGAGCCTTGATCATGCCATTGCACTCCAGCCTGAGCAAAAAAGGGAGATCCTGTTTCAAAAAAAAAAAAAAAAGTGCAGGCATGGTGGCTCACACCTGTAATCCCAGCACTTTGGAAGGCTGAGGCAGGTGGATGACTTGAGATCAGGAGTTTGATTTGAGACCAGCCTGGCCAAGATGGTGAAACCCTATCTCTGCCAAAAATACAAAAATTAGCTGGGTGTGGCAGTGTGCACCTGTAATCCCAGCTACTTGGGAGGCTGAGGCACGAGAATTGCTTGAACCAGAAGATCGAGGCTGCAGTGGGCCAAAGTTGCACAGCTGCACTGCAGCCTGGGCAACAAAGTGAGACACACACATACACACACACACACTCATACACACACAAAAGCTGCCTAACAGAAGGGTTTTGTTTTGTTTTTGAGACACGGTCTCACTCTGTTGCCCAGGCTGGAGTGCAATGGCGCAATCTCAGCTCACTGCAGCCTCTGCCTCCCAGGTTCATGTGATCCTCCCACCTCAGCCTCCCAAGTAGCTGGGATTACAGGCACGCACCACCACACCCAGCTAAGTTTTTGTATTTTTTGTAGAGATGAGGTTTCGCCACACTGCCCAAGCTGTTCTCAAACTCCCAGGCTCAAGCAATCCAACCGCCTTTGCCTCCCAAAGTGCTAGGATTATAGGCATGAGCCACTGTGCCTGGCCAAGAGCAGGGCTTTGCCATGTTGGCCAGGCTGGTCTCGAATTCCTGACTTCAAGTGATCCTCCTCTCTCAGCCTCCCAAAGTACTGAGATTATAGGCGTGAGCAACCATGCCCGGTCATAAAAAATACTTTTTCTTTTTTTATGTATGAGACAGGGTCTTGCTCTGTCACCAAGGTTGGAATGCAGTGGAGCGATCTCAGCTCACTGCAGCCTTGACCTCCTGAGCTCAAGCAATCCTCCCACCTCTGCCTTCGGAGTAGAAGGTATATGCCATTACGCTTGGCTAATTTTTAAATTGTTTGTAGAGACAGGGTCTCGCTATGTTGGTCAGGCTGGTCTTGAACTCCTTGGCTCAAGTGATTCTCCCACCTCAGCCTCCCAAAGCGCTGGGATTATAGGCAAGAGCCACTGCACCCGGCTGAAAAAAAAGTTGTTAGAAATATCTCTGAGTACAACATTTCCTGCTTTGCTTTTAATAATATACTGCAAATACTCAGTTTCCACTCTACAGCTGACTATGAAGGTGTTTATACTAACAGCTAATGACTGTGCCAAGCTTATCTTTTTTACTTTGTATTAAATCCAGCTTTCTGCGTTTTTTCCTCTCAGTTAGGCTTGTATTTCTCCATATTCCTATGGTGAAGGCAGGAGTAGGCACTGGAGCCTATTGTCATGGATATGGATGACACTGAGTTGGTGAAAAGTATTCAATGATGAGATAATGATTATTTAGTCTCTAATATGAAGTAGTCCTTTAAGAAAAAAATTAGGCCAATGAAAGAAAATTTGACAATGGCTTCTGTAGATTATTTTAGGCTTTTATTTTTCTTTATTTAATTATATAGCTAAGAGAGAAGTCTGGTGTGTGACAGTCAAACCTGGAGGTGACACAAAGCCATACCCTAAATTCTGATCTTAGCTCTATTGCTAATTAGGTATGTCTGAGGCCTCTAAGTCCCTATTTCCAAAAGGGTTAAAAACAATGACCTAGCAAGGTCTCCTGCTGTTCAGCATAGTGCCCTAGATCCGGAGAATGCTATTTAAGAGCTCTTTTAAAATCTTTTTGCATGCAGGTTCTTATGTCCTCAGAGTATTATATATTTTATTTTTTGTTTATTTTTTTGAGATGGAGTCTTGCTGTGTTGCCCAGGCTGGAGTGCAATGGTGTGATCTCGGCTCACTGAAACCTCTGCCTCCCTGGTTCAAGCGATTCTCCTGCCTCAGCCTCCCGAGTAACTGGGATTATAGGCACGCACCACCATGCCTGGCTAATTTTTGTATTCTTAGTAGAGATGAAGTTTTGCCATGTTGGCCAGGTTGGTCTTGAACTCCTAACATTGGGTGATCCACCCTCCGTGGCTTCCCAAAGTCCTGGGATTACAGACATGAGTCACCAGCCCGGCTGGAGTATTATATATTCTGAAAACAGCAAGGTTATGCCATTTACAGATGATAAAACTGAGAAAAAGAAAGATTAAAAGTTGGCCAACGTTTGACTGGATTGTGAGACAAGAGATCCAAAACCTGAACTTTCCAGCCCCGAAACACTAACTATCACAGGAAAAATACATAGGGGACAAATGTTTGTGAAGTGTCTCTCATCAGCAACGTCTATATCTAGAACAGTATAGTTTATCAACTTGAAACACTATCTTTCCAATTTCTATGTTCTTCATCAAAATTCTTTCAAACGGCTGCATTAAGAGTTCATACTGGCTGGGTGTGGTGGCTCACGCCTGTAATCCCAGCACTTTGGGAGGACAAGGTGGGAGGATTGCTTGAGATCAGGAGTTTGAGACCAGCCTGGGCAACATGGTGAAACTTCATCTTTACAAAAAATACAAAAATTAGCTGGGCCTGGTGGCGCACCGCTATAGTCCCAGATACTTGGGAGGCGGAGGTGGGAGTATCACTTGAGCCTGGGAGGTGGAGTTTGCAGTGAGTGGAGATCGCACCCACTGCACTCTAGCCTAGGCGACAGAGCCAGACCCTGTTTCCAAAAAAAAAAAAAAAAAAACCAAACAAACAAAAAACAGTTTATACTGTAGCTGTGCCATAATTTACCATTTCCCTGGTATGTTGAGTATTTTGCTGGGTGTGTGCCATTTGGACTTTATTTTTATACATCATTTATAGTTTTGGAGAAGTAGGAGTTCAATAGACAGTTATTGACCAAGTCACCAACCCCCGAAGACAGTTGAGAGGAGTTGCTTAAGGGTTTTCTCTCTTCTCTGTCTCAGCAGACACCCTAAACCTCTCAGAGTTTCAGGGGTATAATTAGAATCTTTTGAAGACTGACATGGACGTTAATTCTTCATTAATAAAGGGATAAGCACTATAGGAGTCGTCTAATGAGATACCAGCTCTCCTTGGAGAATTATTCTTTTGCTTGATTTTCTCTCCTCTTTCTCCTACCCCCGTGCTGATGGTCTGTTAGATTAACAAAACTAGTTTCATCCAGTTTTTTTGTAAGCATTTTCTCTCTGAAAGACAAAGAAGTTGTCTTAATCCATTCAGTCTGCTATAACAAAATACCATAAACTGGGTGATTTATAAACAACAAAATTTATTTCTCACAGTTGCGGAGGTTTGAATTCAAGGCAGATTTGGTGTCTGGTAAGGGCTGGCTTCCTGGTTCATGGATGGCCATCTTGTGACTGTAACCTCACATGGGGGAAGCAGCTAATGAGCTATGGGACCTCTTTTATAAGGGCATTAATCCCTTCATAAGGGCTCTGCCCCCATGAACTAATCATCTCTCAAAGGCCCACATTCTAATATCATCACCTTGAAGGTCAGAACCGCAACATATGAATTTTGGGAGTGGGGACAGAAACATTCATTGCATTGCAGAAGGTATATGTATTAGTTACCTATTGCTACATAATAAATTACCCCCAAATTTAGCAGATTAAAGCAACAAACATGTATTATTTCACACGATTTCTGAGAGTCAAGAATCCAGGGGTGGCTTAGCTAAGTGGTTCTGAGTATCTTTCATGAGGCTATAGTCAAGCTATTGGCTGGAGCTGCAGTCATCTCAAGGCTTGACTGGGGCTGGGGAATCAGCTTCCAGGCTCACACATAGTTGTTGGTAGGCATGGTTTGTTCACTGCCTATTGACTGGAGCCTTCAGTTCCTCAACAGGTAGTTCTCTCCATAAGACTGCTTAGCACATGGCCGCTTATCTCCCTGAGAGCAAGTAATCTAGGTTGGGAGTGGAAGCAGGGAGAGCACACAAGACAGAAGCTGCAATCTTTTATAATCTACTCTTGGAAAAGTGACATACCAGCTTTTCTGCTACACGTTTTTGGTCACACAGACCAAGACTGGTACAATGTGAGAAAGGACTACCCACGGCTGTGAATACCTAGAGGAGGAATCACTGAGGGAGATCTTGGAAGCTGGCTATCACAGCATCCAGTCAAGCCCTATTGCCTCTACAACCCACTCTTAATCTCCTGAGGATCGGTAGAAACACAATTTCACACTTAAACAGTGAGCTTCCCGCTTAGTCACTCTGGGAACTGTAAACTTACCCATGGTTCGTCAAGT
This sequence comes from Theropithecus gelada, assembly GCF_003255815.1. NCBI lineage: Eukaryota > Metazoa > Chordata > Mammalia > Primates > Cercopithecidae > Theropithecus > Theropithecus gelada. The sequence goes on from NC_037670.1 coordinate 86,621,955, forward strand.
CCTGTGTGGTTTGTAGAGGCATATGTTGGAGGGAGTGGAAACTTCTTTGTTCTCTCAATGATATTTAATTAGCATTTTGCCACATTTTCTGTTATGTTTGCCTGGTCTTCATAATAGGTCTTCATTTCCCCACTGAAGTAACTAACTTTATATAAAATTCCACCAGCTCTCTAACATTACTGATGCTTTTTACATTAAATACTTTTATCCCTGAGGGTTGCCAACGTAATTATGATACCTTTTCATAGAGTCTTTGTGTTACTTTGGGCTTAAATTCACATACTTCAGCATATATTAGAAAAGACATACACATATGTATTAATTCATTCTCATGATGCTATAAAGAAATACCTGAGACTGGGTAATTTATAAGGAAAAAGATTTAGGCCAGGCACGGTGGTTCATGCCTATAATCCTAGCACTTTGGGAGGCCAAGGCAGGCAGATTCCTTGAGGCCAAGAGTTCGAGACCAGCCTGGCCAACATGGCAAAACCCCATATCTACTAAAAATATAAAAATTAGCCAGGCATGGTGGCGTGAGCCTGTGGTCCCAGTTACTCTGAGACTGGGAGGTGGAAGTTGCAGCGAGCCAAGATTGCCCCACTGCATTCCAGGCTGGGCAACAGAGTGAGACTCTGTCTCAAAAAAAAAAAAAAAAAAGAAACAAAAAAAGAAGTTTAATTGGCTCATCATTCTGCAGGCTGAACAAGAAGCATAGCTGCTTCTGCTTCTAGGGAAGCCTCAGGAAACTTACAATCACGGTGGAAGGCAAAGGGGGAGCAGCACTTCACATGGCCAAAGAAGGAACAAGAGGCTAGGGAGAGGTGCCACACACTTTTTTTTTTTCCTAATTATTTTTATTTATTATTTTCTTTCTTTTTTTTTTCTTTCTTTTTTTTTTTTTCTGAGATGGAGTCTCGCTCTGTCGCACAGGCTGGAGTGCAGTGGCACAATCTCGGCTCACTGCAACCTCTGCTTCCTGGGTTCAAGCGATTCTCCTGTCTCAGCCTCTTGAGTAGCTGGGACTGCAGGCGCCATGCCACCATGCCCTGCTAATTTTTGTATTTTTAGTAGAGACGGGGTTTCACCATATTGACCAGGCTAGTCTCAAACTCCTAACCTTGTGATCTGCCCCACCTTGGCCTCCCAAAGTGCTAGGATTACATGCATGAACCACCGCATCCGGCCTACTTATTATTTTTTCTTATACTTATTTCAGATTCTCAAGTGTCACATACCTTTAAACAACCAGATCTCACAATAACTCACTCACTCACTATCATGAGAACAGTACTGGGGGGATGGTGCCAACCCATTCATGAGAACTATGCCCACATGATCCAGTCACCTCCCACCAGGCCGCACCTCCAATATGGGGGATTATAATTCAACATGAAATTTGGTGGGGACACAGATCCAAACCGCATCAGCAAACTATTGTGGGCATTTCAGTGATTATTAGAATACAGGCTGGCCACGGTGGCTCATGCCTATAATCCCAGCACTTTGGGAGGCCAAGGTGGGAGGATCCTTTGAGCCTAGGGGTTTGAGAACAGCTTAGGCAACATGGTGAAATTCTGTCTCTACAGAAAAATACAAAAATTAGTCGTGTATGGTGGCACACATCTGCAGTCCCAGCTGCTCTGGAGGCTGAGGTGGGAGTTTGCTTGAGCCCGGGAGATGGAGGTTGCAGTGAGCTGTGCTCATGTCACTGCACTCCAGTCGGAGTGACACAGCAAGATCCTATCTCAAAATTAATAAATAAATAAAAAATAAAAAAAGAATGCAGAGCTATATATATAATTTATTCTTAAATTCACTTATGTTTAAATAATAGCTGCTATTAGCTAACTCACAATGTAAATTAAAAATCTGGCCGGGTGCGATGGCTCACACCTGTAATCCTAGCACTTTGGAAGGCCGAGGCAGGCAGATCACGAGGTCAGGAGATTGAGACCATCCTGGTTAACACGGTGAAACCCCGTCTCTACTAAAAATACAAAAAAAGTTAGCCGGGCAAGGTGGTGGGTGCCTGTAGTCACAGCTACTCGGGAGGCTGAGGCAGGAGAATGTCGTGAACCCGGGAGGCAGAGCTTGCAGTGAGCTGAGATCGCACCACTGCACTCCAGCCTGGGCAACAGAGTGAGACTCTGTCTCAAAAAAAAAAAAAAAAAAATCTAGATAAGAATCATTTACAACCAATATTCTACAAAAAGTGATGTAAAATCCTGAAAAAAAAAAAAAAACCACTTCTGTTTCCACATTGTAGTACATGGTCCTAGGCATTCCGTTTCTCAATAAAGGATACAAATGCCCAATGAAGGATATTATCTGTGATGTTAATAATGCAGTCTTGGGTAATTACTCTTTCCAATTAAAAAAGAACTATACAAGGCCAGTCATGGTGGCTCATTCCTGTAATCCCAGCACTTTGGGAGGCCAAGGCAGGTGGATCACCTGATGTCAGGAATTCAAGACAAGCCTGGCCAACATGGTGAAAACCTGTCTCGGTTGGGCGCGGTGGCTCAAGCCTGTAATCCCAGCACTTTGGGAGGCTGAGACAGGCGGATCACGAGGTCAGGAGATTGAGACCATGCTGGCTAACACGGTGAAACCCCGTCTCTACTAAAAAATACAAAAAACTAGCCGGGCGAGGTGGCGGGCGCCTGTAGTCCCAGCTACTCGGGAGGCTGAGGCAGGAGAATGGCGTGAACCCGGGAGGCGGAGCTTGCAGTGAGCTGAGATCCGGCCACTGCACTCCAGCCTGGGCGACAGAGCGAGACTCTGTCTCAAAAATAAATAAATAAATAAATAATAAAGTAAAAAAGAACTATACATAAAAGTAATTTCATTTGATATATGGTTTAGTTTGCCCATCTTTTCCTCACCAATATTTTTGCACAATTTGAGTACTACTGCAGACTCTTTAAGGAAATACACCCGCTGTTGCAGGACTCAAGAGATTCCTTTCTCCACGTTTATGCAGATGGTGAAATTACTTCTGATAATCGTTTGAAACCATGAGCTGTGTCCTAAGTCTGGAGTTCTGCCTTCTAGCCAGAAATGTGTCACTTTCCGCACCTGGCACACTTATCGACTTTTAGCCTTTCTTCTGCTACCTCATTTCTACTGTCCCCATTCACATTGTGTCCTTGCCCCTCTGTGCCACCAAGTCATGCAGGTAGGGACGCTTGCTGGGCTTTTGCTCTAGCCTCCTTCACCTTCCACATTCAGTCATCAGCAGGCCCCGCTTCCGCTTACCCATTCCTATCTCCAATAATCAGAGTCTAAGCCAGCTCTTCATTTCCTCTTCCCACAGCCCCGTTGTAATGCACCTTCCTGCGTACAGTGTTCTCGCTGTATCATGTTCCTCCAGCTCCACACTTATCTGACCCCTAAAGATGGCCACTGCTGACACAGTTTATGCCTATCGTTCAGCCATTACAGTGTTCATGTCCTCACTTATGATGGTGGACACACAGCTTGGCACTGTGCTTCTTGTATGTCCTCTCCCATAGACTCAATTCTAGTTTCTTCAAAGTAAGAAGCATTAGGGTAATAATAGTGGCCAAGGACTGTGGCAGATGCTTTACAGATACCAGTGACTCTCAATCTGGGGTGATTTTGTCTCCCAGGGGAAATTTGGCAATGTCAGGAGATGGTTTTGATCGTCATAACTGGAGGGGGTGCTACTGGCATCTAGTGGGTAGAGGGCAGGAATACTGTTTAACATTCTACAATCCACAGGACAGTCTCCACAACAAAACATTCTCCAACTCAAAATGTCAATAGTTCCAAAGTTGAGAAACCCTGATTATACGCTCATTTAGTTTGTTGTTGTTGTTGAGACGGAGTCTTGCTCTGTCACCCAGGCTGGAGTGCAGTGGCTCAGTCTTGGCTCACTGCAACCTCTGCCTACAGTATTCAAGCAATTCTCCTGCCTCAGCCTCCCCAGTAGCTAGGATTACAGGCATGTGCCACCACACCTGGTTAATTTTTGTATTTTTAGTAGAGACAGGGCTTCACCATGTTGGTTGGGCTGGTCTCGAACTCCTGACCTCATGATCCACCAGCCTCGGCCTCTCGAAGTGCTGGGATTACAGGTATGAGCCACCGTGCCATGCCCAGCCTCCTTCTTCTTCTTTTTTTTTTTTTTTTTGAGACGGAGTCTCGTCTTGCTCTGTCGCCCAGGCTGGAGTTGCAGTGGCATGATCTCGGCTCACTGCAACCTCTGCTTCCCTGGTTCAAGCCATTCTCCTGACAGCCTCCCGAGTAGTTGGGACCACAGGCATGCACCACCACGCCCGTCTAATTTTTGTGTTTTTGGTAGAGATGGGGTTTCACCATGTTAGCCAGGCTGGTCTTAAACTCCTGACCTCAAACAATCTGCCCGCCTCGGCCTCCCAAAGTACCGGGATTACAGGCGTGAGCTACCGTGATCGGTCTTATTTAGTCTTTTTTTTTTTTTTTTTTTTTTTGAGACGGAGTCTCGCTCTGTCGCCCAGGCTGGAGTGCAGTGGCCGGATCTCAGCTCACTGCAAGCTCCGCCTCCTGGGTTCACGCCATTCTCCTGCCTCAGCCTCCCAAGTAGCTGGGACTACAGGCGCCCACCACCTCGCCCGGCTAATTTTTTGTATTTTTTAGTAGAGATGGGGTTTCACCGTGTTAGCCAGCATGGTCTCGATCTCCTGACCTCGTGATCCGCCCATCTCGGCCTCCCAAAGTGCTGGGATTACAGGCTTGAGCCACCGCGCCCGGCCCTTATTTAGTCTTTATAAAAGCCCCACAAGGATTCTAATAACCTCCTTTTCCAGATAAAGAGGCTGTTGCTTTCCTCAGTATCCATTTCCAGAAAACTGAGACTGTTATTTTCCCTAGCTCCTGGGTGGAACTAGTACTTGCATTCAAGACTCTGCCTAGAGAGTCTACTCTTTTTTCCACCACCTCCATCTCGGTGGAAGCGTCTGCTGACTGCCAATCAGGAGCAGCTAGGGTAGGACTGAGGCTGCTGCGTGCCTGTGTTTTTCAAACTGCAGCTTCTGATTTATTCATGGGTTGTGCATGAAATTAGTGGTGGTCTGTGACCAGCAAAAATAGCAACAGCCACAGCAATCGTAATAATACAAGATAAGAAAGACTAGAAAACATATAGAAGTATCGTTTGGTAAAACTTTAGTTTCAGATATATGTGTGGTAGAGTATATGTTCTATGTTAATGTAAAATAAATTTATTTATTTTATTTGAGAGTGAGTCTCACTCTGTGGTCCGCGCTGGAGTGCAATGGTGCCATCTTGGCTTACTGCAACCTCTGCCTCCTGGGTTCAAGTGATCCTCCCACGTCAGCCTGCTGGGCAGCTGGGATTACAGGCGCACGCCACCATGCCCGGTTAATTTTTGTGTTATAGTAGAGATAGGGTTTTGCCTTGTTGCCCAGGCTGGTCTTGAACTCCTGGGCTCAAGCGATCCACCCGCCTCGACCTCCCAAAGTGCTGGGATTACAGGTGTGAGCCAACGCGCCTGGCCAGCAGAATTTATTTCTTCTTAATATTTCCCATCAAAATGTTTGGTAAACATGTTCTATATAGTTGCTAAGTTGAGAGTATAATCCACTAAGAAACCCTTACTCTAATCCCTGAGGATAGATGATTTTTTGCACCTTGAATCCAACTGGATCCAACTCATGGGAGATAGGAAACGGTGAAACTGGGTTAATTATATACTGGAGACGTCATCTCCCCAGAAATTATATTTACTAAGCATCTGCTCTACTTGGGTCTATTCTAGGCAGCAAAGATACAGTGGAGAACAAAACAGTGAAGCTCTATTGGAGTTTACATTCCGGTGGGGGCTGGCAGGCAACAGTCAGGTAGATGGAGAAAAGCAAGTATCCACCTAATAAAGACTGCAGTCACTTTCAGAGTTGCGATCTGCGTAGACACCTCCTCACCTGACATCCAAACAGTCACCCCATTCACAGGCTGCATCTTGGTTTCTTTCTTTTTGTTTTTTGTGAGACAGTCTCCCTCTGTCACCCAGGCTGGAGTTGAGTGGCATTAATCTCAGCTCACTGCAACCTCCGCCTCCCAGGTTCCAGCAATTCTCCTGCCTCAGCCTCCCAAGTAGCTGGGATTACAGGCACCTGCCACCATGCTGGCTAATTTTTGTGTTTTCAGTAGAGATGGGGCTTTGTCATGTTGGCCAGGCTGGTCTCAAACTCCTAGCCTCAAGTGATCCACCCGCCTTGGCCTCCGAAAGTGCTGGGATTACAGACATGAGCCACCGTGTCCGGCCTGCATCTTGGTTTCTGATGACTAAAATTCATATCTCCCTCCAGAATCAGTGCAGTGATCAACCTCAGCAAGCACAGAATTTAGAGAAAGGAAAAATTAAGAAAAGAAAGGGCGTGAGAATGATTGGGATACCGGATAATGTAATCCCGAAACTACTTGAGCTTTAAAAATACTGTTAATGTGCTCCAGAAATGCCATGAAGAAATAAGAATGTCATGGGGCTTTTAGCCATTTAGTCAAAAATATTATACATTTAAACAATTTTCCCTGCCTTCCAATTTCTTTTATTGAAGAGTGGATTTTTAAAAAATAGCTTTTTTGGAGTCCATCTCATTTTTATAGATGATGACTCTACTTGAACAATGGATTCTGTATGTAGGAGCAAGAGGTTTATGAATTATTGATATGAAGTCAATAAATAATGAGACTAGTGCTTCTTTATTGCTGTGGTATAGTAATACTGTATGATACAGATAAACCATCCTATTAGAGATATTTCTACTTTTATGAGATGTCATATACACATATTAACTGCATCTGTCTGGGACTGGAAGTGTCTGGTTTGCGAAGTTAGTTGAATTTTTGGTGAATGGCAGGTAAGGACATTGCAAAGAATGAACCTGTGAGCTTCGGTGAAAATGGCCCTTAGGGTCTGGGAGCACATGGATGTATGGGGTACTTAGATAAGTGACTGGTTGAATTTTTTTTCTTTCTTTTTTTTTTTTTTTGAGATGGAGTCTCACCCTGTCGCCCAGACTGGAGTGCAATGGTGTGGCCTTGGCTCACTGCAACCTCCGCTTCCTGGAATCAAGCAATTCTCCCACCTCAGCCTCCTGAGTAGCTGGGATTACAGGCACCCGCCATCATGCCTGGCTCATTTCTGTATTTTTAGAAGAGACGGGGTTTCTCCATGTTGGCCAGGTTGGTCTTGAACTCCTGACCTCAGGTGATTCACCCACCTCAACCTTCCAGAGTGCTGGGATTACAGGTGTGAACCACTGTGCCTGGCCAACTGGTTGAGATTTTATTCATATCCTCATAGAATGGTTAATATAAACTAGCTGCATGTATGCTAGGCACAGAGGCTAAAACAGTGAACAAAATATAGTGCCTGCTCCTAGGAGCTTGTCATGGGACGTCAGGCCAATTAGCTAGCAATCACAATACCACAATGGAAGAGGTGGTGGGGTAGAGACAGAAGCTCATGGGAGGAGGCCTAACTCATAAACTTGTTTTGGGGGAAAAAATGTAAGTTAGCAGGTAGAGGGTAATTGAAAGCAGGAGGAGGCTGGTAAGAAATGGAAGGGGGAGGTAAAAGAAAGGAGAGATCATAGAATGGCAGGGCATGTCGAAGGACTGTGCATGAGCATTCTGAGGGGCACCAGGAAAACTTCAGCCCACCAGAACGCCTGTAATTCCAACAGTGAAACTTCGTGTTTGAGCATCATTTTTAGGACACTGTTAGAGTGCACATATATTGAAAGGATGGGGAAGGAAGGAGGGCAAAGTAATTTCTTAGCTTACTGATTTCACCTTGGAAAGCAGAATCCATGGTTGTGAGGGGTGGGAAACAGGACAGGTGGGTTTAAAAAATACTGCAGAAGGCTGGGCACGGTGGCTCACACCTGTAATCCCAGCACTTTGGGAGGCCGAGGCAGGCAGATCATGAGGTCAGGAGTTTGAGACCAGCCTGGCCAACACGGTGAAACCCTGTCTCTACAAAAAATACAAAACTTAGCCAGGAATGGTGGCAGATGTATGTAAACCCAGCTACTCGGAGGCTGAGGCATAAGAATCACTTGAACCCAGGAGGTGGAGGTTGCAGTGAGCCAAGATCATGCCCCTGCACTCCAGCCTGGGCGACAAAGTGAGACTCCGTCTCCAAAAAATAAAATAAAATAAAATAAAAAGGCCGGGCGCGGTGGCTCAAGCCTGTAATCCCAGCACTTTGGGAGGCCGAGATGGGTGGATCACGAGGTCAGGAGATCGAGACCATCCTGGCGAACATGGTGAAACCCCGTCTCTACTAAAAAATACAAAAAACTAGCCGGGCGAGGTGGCGGCGCCTGTAGTCCCAGCTACTCGGGAGGCTGAGGCAGGAGAATGGCGTAAACCTGGGAGGCGGAGCTTGCAGTGAGCTGAGATCCGGCCACTGCAACTCCAGCCCGGGAGACAGAGCGAGACTCCGTCTCAAAAAAAAAAAAAAATAAATAAAATAAAATAAAATAAAAAATGAAAAGTGAAGAAAAGACCTAAAATAGGTCTTTAGTTTTAAGTCAATTTTTTTGTGATGAATTAATTATTTGAGAATATGTTGCAATTTTGGACTGTTTGCCTTGAAATTTCTCCCCCAAAGTACTGCATTAAATTCATGGAGCCTCTTGCATCAGGTTAAGAACTTCTGTTTTGAAGTAAAGGTGTGGACGGTCTCCAGTGGAATGCCATGTGAGGACACCCTAGACAGCTGTAGGGAAAACACAGAGGGGAAAGGAAATCTCTGGAAAAGAGGAGGAACTAAAAAAGAAATTTCACAATTTTTCAGTGATTGGCCCTGGAAGGTAATGGTCCATACTATGATAAAAAGTAGGTATGCCGTTGTGAATATTGCTGCAACGAACATACACAAAGACATGGAATCAACCTAAATGCTCGTCAATGATAGACTGGATAAAGAAAATGTGGTACAGATACACCATGAAATACTATGCAGCCATAAAAAGGAATAAAATCTTGTCCTTTGCAGGGACATGGATGGAGTTGGAAGCCACACTAACTCAGCAGACTAATTCAGGAACACAAAACCAAACACCCACTTATAAGGGTGAGCTGAATGATGAGAACACATGGACACATGGGGGGAACAACACAACACTGGGGCCTGTTGAAGGAAGAGCATCAAGAAGAATAGCTAATAGTTGCTGGGCTTAATATGTAGTTGATGCAATGATCTGTGCAGCAAACCACCATGGTAAATGTTTCCCTATGTAACAAACCTGCACATCCTGCACATGTACCCCTGAACTTAAAAGTTGAAGGAAAAAAAAAAAGAAAAAAACCAAAAAAGTAGGTATGCCATGTTGTAGAGATGGGGGGGGCGGGGGGGAGGTCTCACCATGTTGCCCAGGCTGGTCTTGAACTCCTAGACTCAAGTGAGCTGCCCACCTCCTCCTCCCAAAGTGCTAGGATTACAGGTATGAACCACCACACCCAGCCAGGTAGAGATTGTTTTAGAGGAAAGGTTTACCTACACACCTTAATCCTGTAGAACAGTGGTCCCCAACCTTTTTGGCACCAGGGACTAGTTTCATGGAAGACAGTTTTTCCATGGACATGGAGTTAGGGGACAAGGAAAAAGGTTTTGGGATGAAACTGTTCATCAGTTCATCAGATCATCAGGCATAAGATTCTCATAAGGAGCTCACACCTAGATCCCTAGCATGTTCATTTCTCAATAGGGTTCTTGATCCTGTGAGAAGCTAATGCTGCTGCTGATCTGACAGGAGGCAGAGCTCAGGCAGTAGTGCTGGCTCCCCTGCTGCTCACCTCCTGCTGTGCAGTCCAGTTCATAACAGGCCACAGACTGGTACCAGTGCGAGGCCCTAGATTCGGTGGTGGGGGGGCCCCCTGCTATGGAATAATGTCAAACTATAGTTTTCAGGCTAAATCAGCCCTCTGCCTATTTCTGTATGACCAGCTGCCTGTTTTATAGTGATGCAAAAACTAAGAAGGATCTTTAAATGTTTAAGTGGCTGAAAAATATAAACAGAATAATATTCCATGACATATGAAAATTACATGAAATTCCAATTTCAGTGTCAGTAAAGTTTTATTAGAACACAGCCACGCTCATTCATCTGTTGTGCTTTTGTGCTAGTGGCAGAGTTGGTAGTTACAACAGAAAACATAATTCTCATGGAAACCTAAAATACCACCATGTGGTCCTTTACAGAAAAAGTTTGCCAACCTCTGTGTTAGGATAAAGCTAGTAGGCATCAAGAGACCTAAGTGATAGTGTGAGTTATTTGGGGCTAATATCAAAGAAATAACTATTTTCATAAAAATAGATCATTTCTTATACATCACTTAGAGGACAGAAAAATTTTTAAAAAGATCTCACCTACAGTATGATATATATATTAATCCTTAGGAAGCCAGACCGAGCAACATAGCAAGACCTCTTCTCTACAAAAAATGAAACATAAAAAAAAATTAGCTGGTGTATTAGGGTTCTCTAGAGGCTCAGAACTAATGGAATATATATAAATTACTAAAATATATAAAAATATATATAAATTACATATATATATATATGTGTGTGTGTGTATATATATATATAGGAGTCTATTGAGTATTAACTCACACGATCACAAGGTCCCACAATAGGCCATCTGCAGGCTGAGGAGCAAGGAGAGCCAGTCTGAATCCCAAAGCTGAAGAACTTAGAGTCTGATGTTCGAGGGCAGGAAGCATCCAGCATGAGAGGAAGATGTAGGCGGGGGGCTAGGCCAGTCTCTCCTTTCACATTTTTCTGCCTTTATATTCTAGCTGTGCTGGCAGCTGATTAGATTGTGCCCACCCAGATTAAGGGTGGGTCTGCCTCTCCCAGTCCACTGACTCAAATGTTAATCTCCTTTGGCAACACCCTCACAGACACACCCAGGATCAATACTTTGTATCCTTCAATCCAATCAATTTGACACTCAGTATTAACCATCAAAGCTGGGCATGGTGGCATGCTCCTGTAATCCTAGCTACTCAGGAGGCTAAGGTGGGAGGACCACTTGAGTCCAGGAATTCAAGGTTACAGTGAGCTACAATGTCACCACTGCACTCTAGCCTAAGTGGTACTGAAAGACCCTATTTTAAAAAAGAAGAAAGAAAGAGAGAGAGAGAAAGAGAGAGAGAAAGCAAGCAAGCAAGAAAGAAATATTCTTAGGAAGCATATCACTAAAGCTAAGACAATTTAAAGTATGTCATAAGTCTGCACATAAATTATTAATCTAGGGTGATACCTTATTTAAAGTATAGGAGACAAATGATATGAAAATTGAGATATAATTTTATATTTTTCCCATCCTATCTTTTACACCCTTAGTGTAATTGTCTGTTCACTGGTGAGGACGTATAGCCATTCTGCTATACAACCAGGGTAGTTATTTATTTAAGCATCTTTAGTATCTTGTATGCTACAAATGAAAGCACTGTGATGATTACATAAGGTTTTGTTTTTCTCCTAATATTTAGTTGACCAGTATAGTCCAAGAGTCCTTTCTATGAGCATAAAATGTGAGGCTTTTCAGAAAAACTTCTGTCCAATTCTAAAGACTCTTTTTTTTTTTTTTCTGATACAGGGTCTTGCTATGCCGCTCAGGCTGGAGTGCACTGGTGCAATCTCAGCTCACTGCAGCCTCGACCTCTGAGTTCATGTGATCCTCCCATCTTGGCCTCCCAATGTGTTGGAATTACAGGCATGAGCCACTGATTTACAATCTTCTAATAAGAGTCTTTATCTGCCGGGCACGGTGGCTCAAGCCTGTAATCCCAGCACTTTGGGAGGCCGAGACGGGCGGATCACAGGTCAGGAGATCGAGACCATCCTGGCTAACACGGTGAAACCCCGTCTCTACTAAAAAATACAAAAACCTAGCTGGGCGAGGTGGCGGGCGTCTGTAGTCCCAGCTACTCGGGAGGCTGAGGCAGGAGAATGGCGTGAACCCGGGAGGCGGAGCTTGCAGTGAGCTGAGATCCGGCCACTGCACTCCAGTCTGGGTGACAAAGCGAGACTCTGTCTCAACAACAAAAAAAAAGAGTCTTTATCTTAAAGATATTTGTTTCCTGTGTTTGAGAATTAAAATGCTGGCTTTTTGCTGAATAAAAACAAGTTGGCAATAATAGTTAAATTGACATGGTAGGAGAAATTATTCTAAAAACCCACCAGCTCTTTAGTAATTTATTTTAGAAGTTTTCACTTGGGTTACCTTACAGATTTCTCTGCATTTTTATTTTGGAATTTAGTAAGTATGCTTTATTTTCTGGGGGGCAGGGACAAACCGATAAGAGTCAACCAGTAAGCAAATAGTAAAAAAAAAAAAAAGAAAAAAGAAAAAAAAAGTTATAACTGCTTTCTATCAAAAAGTTGAAGAGTCAGCCAAAGTTCAGAAATTGTTTGGAAGGTACATTTCATCCTGATTAGTTTCTCTTGACTGACAGTCGGGTTTCTAGTCTGTAGGAAATCACTGCAACCCCAGTAGGGTCAGAACAATGTATGGGGGACCCCCAAAAGACTTAACATGGAAGTCATAGTAATGAATCCCAGGGGCAATAGCTGAGGATGTGGCAGAATATGAAACAAAATTCAGAGTCCGCTGGTCAGTACTTATACATTGCATCTGGGTTCTGTGGTATAAGCCATCACACAGCACAAAATACATTTCCCCAGTAGTCTTGCCTTGTCTTTTCTTTTCTTTTCTCTATTCTTTTCTTACTTTTTTTTTTTTGAGATGGGTGTGATATGGTTTGGCTGTGTCCCCATACAAATCTCATATTGAATTGTTGCTCCCATAATCCTCACATGTCATGGGAGTGACCCAACAGGAAGTAATTGAATCATGAGGGTGGGTTTTTCCATGCTGTTCTCGTGATAGTGAGTAAGTCTCATGAGATCTGATGGTTTATAAAGGGTAGTTCCTCTGCATGTGCTCTCTTGCCTGTCACCATGTAAGATAAGCCTTTACTCCTCCTTCACCTTCTGCTATGACAGAGAGACCTCCCCAGCCATGTGGAACTGTGAGTCCATTAAACCTCTTTTTCTTTATAAATTACCCAGTCTCAGGTATGTTTTTATTAGCAGCGTGAGAATGTACTAATACAGGGTGTCACTATGTTGCCCAGGCTGGTCTCCAACTCCTGGGCTCAAGAGATCCTCCTGCATCAGCCTCTTAAATAGCTGGGATTACAGGCACACACCACCATGCTTGGCTAATTTCCCTACTAGCTGACTAGGAAATCTACCTGTAAGAAGCACCAGCCCAGCTTTGTGGGTGCACAGGGCATTCCAGGATTCAGGTGTTTACCCAGTTCAGGCCATTGTATACCAACACTTTCATAATTTCCCTGTTAACACTGTAAGATGTATAATATGACTTTTTAAATTGATGTCACACCATAGAAGTGTGAGCAAAGGAAGACATGAAGGTAAAAGTAGGAGAGAAAGTTTCGAGGTGACAAAAAATGATGGCATGATCAAATCAAAGAGTCTATGAAGGAGATAATTAAGAAGCATGACATTTTAAAAATTTAGTTTAATTTTATTTTTTAATTCCCCCAGCTTTATAAAGGCGTAAGTGACAAGAAGTGTATACATTTACAATATTCAATGTGATTTTTTTTTTCTTTTTTTTGAGACAGGGTCTCACCCTATCACCCAGGCTAGACTGCAGTGGTGGCAGCCTTGACCCCCCAGACTCAATAAATTTTCCCACCCCGGTCTCCCAAGTAGCTGAGACTACAGGCATGCACCAACATGCCTGGCTAATTTTTTTGTATTTTTTGTAGAGACAGGGTCTTACCATGTTGGCCAGGCTGGTCTTGAACTCCTGGGCTCAGGCTATCTACCCACCTGGGCCTCCCAGATTGCTGGGATCACAGGCGTGAGGCCTCAATGTAATGTTTTGATATAACCACCTTACCCCCATTCTACTCTCTGCTTTTACTTTTTTTTTCTTTACAGACAGAGTCTTGCTATGTTGCCCAGGCTGGAGTGCAGTGGCCATAGGGCACTATGACCCCAAAATCCTGGGTTCAAGTGACCCTCTTGCCTCAGCCTCTCGAGTACTGGGATTACAGGCACATGCCATCGCACCCAGCTCTACTCTTTCCTTCTACAAGGTCAACCTTTGCAGATTCCACATATGAGTGAGACATGCAGTATTTATCTTTCTGTGCCTGGCTTTTTTCACTTAGCATAATGTCCTCCAGGTTTATCCATGTTGTCACGAATGATGGCATTTCCATCTTTTAAAGGCTGAAGAATATTCCATTGCATGTGTGTGTATGTATATAGATATATTTTCTTTGCCCATTCATCTGACAGACACTTAGGTTGATTTCATATCTTGGTTATTGTGAATAATCCTGCAATAAACATGGGAGTGCAGATATCTCTTCAACACACTGACTTCATTTCCTTTACATATATATATCCAGAAATAGGATTGCTGGATCATATGGTCATTTTATTTTTAGTTTTCTGAGGAACTACCATTCTGTTTTCCATAATAGCTGTACTGACTTACACTCCCGCCAACAGTATGCAAGGCTTTCTTTTTCTCCACATCCTTGCCAACACTAGTATCTTTTGTTTTTGTGCTAATAGCCATTGTTAACAAGTATGCAGTGATAGCTGATTATGGCTTTAATTTGCATTTCCCTGATGATTAATGATGTTAAGCATTTTTTTTTTTTTTTTGAGATGGAGTCTCCCTCTGTCGCCCAGGCTGGAGTGCAGTGGCCGGATCTCAGCTCACTGCAAGCTCCGCCTCCCAGGTTCACGCCATTCTCCTGCCTCAACCTCCCGAGTAGCTGGGACTACAGGCGCCCACCACCTCGCCCGGCTTGTTTTTTGTATTTTTTAGTAGAGACGAGGTTTCACCGTGTTAGCCAGGATGGTCTCAATCTCCTGACCTTGTGATCCGCCCGCCTCAGCCTCCCAAAGTGCTGGGATTACAGGCTTGAGCCACCACGCCCGGCCGCAATGTTAAGCATTTTATTATATAACTCTGGTCTCTTTGGTATGGGAGAAAATATTTGCAAACCATACATCTGAATAAGGGGTTAATATCCAAAATATAGAAGAAACTCAAAACAACTCAATAGCAAGAAAATAATAACCAGATTAAAAAATGATTTTTAAAAGTATTTTTTCAGCTCACTGCTTTCTCATATTGCAACTTTTTCTTTTCTTTTTTTCTTTTTTTTTTTGAGATAGAATCTCACTCTGTTGCCTAGGCTGGAGTACAGTGGTGCGATCTCAGCTCACTGCAACCTCCGCCTCCCAGGTTCAAGCGATTCTCTTGCCTCAGCCTCCAGAGTAGTTGGGATTACAGGTACAGACCACTATGCCAGGCTAATTTTTTTGTATTTGCATTTGTATTTTTATTTTATTTTATTTTTTGGAGATGGAGTTTTGCTCTTGTTGCCCAGGCTAGAGTGCAATGGCACAATCTCGGCTCACCACAACCTCCGCCTCCTGGGTTCAAGCAAGTCTCCTGTCTCGGCCTCCCGAGTAGCTGGGAGTACAGGCATATGCCACCACGCCCAGCTAATTTTGTATTTTTTTAGTGGAGATGAGGTTTCTCCTTGTTGGTCAGGCTGGTCTTGAACTCCTAACCTCAGGTGATCCACCCACCTCGGCCTCCCAAAGTGCTGGGATTACAGGCATGAGCCACTGGGCCCAGCCTTGTATTTTTAATAGAGATGGGATTTCTCCATGTTGGCCAGGCTGGTCTCGAACTTCTGACCTTAGGTGTTCCACCCTCCTTGGCCTCCCAAAGTGCTGGGATTACAGGCGTGAGCCACCACACCCAGCCAGCTTTTTCTTTAAGCATTGAATTATTGAAATATAATTCACATACCATACTATTTACCCATTTATAATGTACAATTAAATATCTTAGTATAAAGCTTGTGCAACCAGAGGCATGACTCATATGTGGCATGCTCTTTTATTTTGGCTGGCTGAACAAGGTGTCCCAATTGCATATGTCTGCTTTACTCACTCCTGTATTTCAATCCAGTTTGATTGAGTGTTCTCACCAGCGTCCATGTTAAAATGTAAATGCAACCAGGAAAAGAAATATGTCTGTGTAGAATAGACTTGGGTCCAACACCTAGTACAGTACCAGCTCAGTACAGAGCGAATGGTACTATTGTTTCATAATAATAGTACCATTTTAAATTTAAGCCTGCTTGTTTAAAGAATACTAATTTTCATCATGGATTTAATTCATCCTTGAAAATGACCACGTACTCAAAATCCCTGAGCTCTTCTCACTTCCCCTTGTTCTTCCCTCTTTTCTTATAGCAAAATGATAGGGTATAGGACCATATTAGTCCGCTGTTCTGCTCCCGAAGAAAAATATACTTTTAGTTAGATAAACGAGAAGTAATAAAAGGAGAAATTATTAACAGTATAGAAGACAATGATCCAGCATGGCCAACAAGGGGAAACCCCAGCTCTACTAAAAATACAAAAATTAGTGGGGTGTGGTGGCTTGCGCCTGTAATCCCAGCTACTCGGGAGGCTGAGGTGGGAGAATTGCTGGAACCTGAGAGGCAGAAGTTGCAGTGAGCCAACATCGCGCCACTGCACTCCAGCCTGGGTGACAGAGCAACACTCTGTCTCAAAAAAAAAAAAAAAAATAGACAATGATAAACACAAGTAACGCCATTGTAGATTATGTGGGGTTAATTAAAGCAGGCTTCGTGATTTAGAGAGGGAAAAAAAAATAGTGTTCATTCCTAGGACTATCTTATTAATCCAGGCATTCAGGCACCTGACTATAGCACTTTTTTTTTTTTTTTGAAACGGAGTCTGCCTCTATCACTCAGGCTAAAGTGCAATGGTGCAATCTCGGCTCACTGTAACCTCTGCATCCCAGGTTCAAGCGATTCTCTTGCCTCAGCCTCCCGAGTAGCTGGGATTACAGGCACCCGCCATCATGCCCAGCTAATTTTTGTATTTTTGTAGAGACGAGGTTTCATCATGTTGGCCAGGATGGTCCCGAACTCCTGACCTTGTGATCCGCCCACCTCAGCCTCCCGAACTGCTGGGATTACAGGCATGAGCCACTGCACCCAGCAGCGCTTTTAAGTTACAAAATATATATATATATATATATATATACACACACACACACACACACACACACAATTTTGCGCTGTCTAGCCTTAATATATAATCCATATGCCAAGCTTGCTGTCTTGCATTTTTAATAGTAGAACTGGCTGGGTGTGATGGCTCACACCTGTAATCCCAGCACTCTGGGAGGCCGAGAGGGGAGGATCACTGGAGGTCAGGAGTTTGAGACCAGCCTGGCCAACATGGTGAAATCCCGTCTGTACTAAAAATACAAAAATTAGCCGGGCATGGTGGTGGGCACCTGTAATCCCAGTTACTTGGGAGGCCGAGGCAGGAGAATTGCTTGAACCTGGGAGGTGGAGGTTGCAGTAAACTGAGATTACGCCACTGCACTCCAACCTGAAAGAGCAAGACTCTGTCTCAAAAAAAAAAAAAAAAAAAGTAGAACCACTGTACTTCAAGCCCAAATTTAAATCTCGGGCCCTTCCTCCAACACTCCTTTCCCCAAATAGATGCTAGGTCCTCTCTTCCAGGTGCTAGGCATACACCAGTGAAAAAGAGAAGTACTTGTTCCCATGTTCTAGAAGAGGGGAAAGCAGAAGATTCAGTCATCCTCTGCCCTGGTTTGCCTAACAACCACCTGTGGAAAGATCAGTATCTTATTTTTTCATGATACTACAAAGGAGCAGTATAATTTGCTTTAAGAATTCTGTCCTACTAGATGTCATGTTTTGGTGCTAGAAAATGGTTGACTATGGCTTTCCGTGGTGAACAACTGGGATTTCAGAGTAAATCTGAGTTTTTCATTGTATTGCCACTCTATGTAACCAACTGCAAGAAAGCTACGGCATTCTCTGTGCAAAATGTCCCAATTTTTATCCTTTTCATTAGGTCAGAGATAGGTTTCTATAATATTACTTAGAAAGTTTTCTTGGGGCAAAGAAATCAGATATTCATAAAAGTTAAATAAAAAGACTAGAGAATTAAGAGGAAGGAATCTCCCTGCAACACTGTTTGCTAGAAAGATGAATTTCCCTTTAAAATGCGCCCATCTTGGGGTCTATCCAAAGGTGTTCAGTTACTGAAATACCAAAAAGGCCTTAAGTGATGGCATGGATATTGAATATATATCTTCTTTGGTTTCTTAATTTCATTCTTAAACTTCCCAATACCCATTCTCACCTACACTTTTCCCCTTGATGTCTGCCCCTTGATTTTCTCCTACTTTCATCAAAATGAATAAGAGCATAGAGACACTAAAAGTGGCTTTAGAGCACTAAAAATATTAGCTTAATATATAAGAATGACCAATTCAGCATATTAAATTATGGTGTAATGGGTGTCTAATAAATGCATGAGGGAAATAGGTAGTGGTTGGATACCATTGAGCTTGACTGAGCCTTATAGTAGAAGTTGAAATATGGCCAGGCGCGGTGGCTCCTGTCTGTAATCCCAGCATTTTGGTAGGCTGAGGCGGGCAGATCACAAAGTCAGAAGTTCAAGACCAGCCTGGGCCAACATGATGAGAACCCTGTCTCTACTAAAAATACAAAAATTAGCTGGGGCATGGTGGCACACGCCTGTAATCCCAGCTACCTGGGAGGCTGAGACAGCAGAATCATTTGAATGCGGGAGGTGGAGGTTGCAGTGAGCCAGGATCACACCACTGCACTCCAGCCTGGATGACAAGAGTGAAACTCCATCTCAAAAAAAAAAAAAAAAAAAAAAGGAAATTGACATATAAGGAAAAAGGGAAGGTTGGTATGAAAGATTCTTTAATATTAGTTTCAGTGTCATATTATTTTCTCCTTTAAGGAGCTAAAATGCAGAATTTCTGAATAAGGATAAAAAGGAGTCTATGATCTTAAGTTTTCTAAAAAGTGGCCAGGCACAGTGGCTCACACCTGTAATCCTAGCCCAGGAGTTTGAGACTAGGCTGGGTAACATAGTGAGATCTCGTTCTACAAAATAAACAAAATTAGCTGGATGTGGTGGTGTGTGCCTATAATCCCAGCTATTTGGGAGGCTGAGATGGGAGGATTGCTCGAGCCTGGGAAGTTGAGGCTGCAGTGAGCTGTAATCATGCCATTGCACTCCAGCCTAGTGACAGAGCAAGAGCATCTCAAAATTTAAAAAAAAAAAAAAAGATCTAAAAAGCAAGAACAAAAGATATTTTAAGAAGGCATTTTCGGCCAGGCATAGTGACTCACGCCTATAATCCCAGCACTCAGGTGGAACATCTGAGGTCAGAAGTTCGAGACCAGCCTGGCCAACATGGCAAAACCCTGTACGTACTAAAAATACAGAAAAATTAGCCTGGCATGGTGGTGTATGCCTGTAATCCCAGCTAACTGGGAGGCTGAGGCAAGAGAATTGCTTGAACCTGGGAGGTGGAGGTTGCAGCGAGCTGAGATCACACCATTGTACTCCAGCCTGGGGACAGAGCAAGACTCCATCTCAAAAAATAAATAGATAAATAAGAAGGCATTTGCAAATTGGCTGAAATTCCACATGTTAGTTACACATTTTGTTTATATAGGGCAAATATCCATCTTTTCCTGGAAAGCACTCTTCTGGTGATTGATGTAATCATAGTACTCCACACATCTCCTTATGCTTGATAGTTCCAGGGAGGACATCTGATGCAAGCCGGGACAATCAGAGATCTTTTAGAGGAATTTTTTTTTTTTTCTGAGATGGAGTCTCGCCCTGTTGTCCAGGCTAGAGTGCAGTGGCGCGATCTCGGCTCACTGCAACCTCTGCTTTTGGGGTTCAAGTGATTCTCCTGTCTCAGCCTCCCGAGTAGCTGGCATTACAGGCACGCACCACCACACCCAGCTAATTTTTATATTTTTAGTAGAGATGGGTTTTCACTCTGTTGGCCAGGCTGTTCTCGAACTCCTGACATTGTGATCCACCTGCCTCGGCCTCCCAAAGTGCTGGGATTACAGGTGTAAGCCACCACGCCCAGCCTTAGAGGATTTTTTTTGTTTTTTTGTTTTTTTTTGAGACTGAGTTTCACTCTCGTTGCCCAGGCTAGAGTGTATGGCCTGATCTCGGCTCACTGCAACCTCTGCCTCTCAGGTTCAGGCGATTCTCCTGCCTCAGCCTCTCGAGTAGCTGGGATTGCAGGCGCCTGCCACAATGCCCAGCTAATTTTTTGTATTTTTAGTAGAGATGAAGTTTCATCATGTTGGCCAGGCTGGTCTCAAACTCCTGACCTCAGGTGATCCACCTGCCTAGGCCTCCCAAAGTGCTGGGATTATAGGCGTGAGCCACGGCACCCGGCTAGATTTTTTTTTTTTTTTTTAGACAGAGTTTCGCTTTGTTGCCCAGGCTAGAGTGCAGTGGTGCGATCTCTGCTCACTGCAAGCAATGTCTCCCAGGTTCATGCCATTCTTCTGCCTCAGCCTCCTGAGTAGCTGGTACTACAGACGCCCTCCAAATTTTTTGTATTTTTAGTAGAGACGCAGTTTCATCGTGTTAGCCAGGATGGTCTCGATCTCCTGACCTTGTGATCCACCCACTTTGGCCTCCCAAAGTGCTGGGATTACAGGTGTAAGTCACTGCGCCTGGCCAGAAGATTTTTAAACTGGACACTAGAGTGAATCTCAGTCTCCTTAGAACAAACCTGGGGAGCTGGGAGTTGCTAGCAGCTGTTTTCGGTTTGTGGAGATCAGTCCCAAAGAGGAGAGCTAACGTAAGGAAAGCAGCAGAAACCAGGGATGGCAAGTCTTGAGGTTGTGCGGGGTCAAGGTTCCAGACATCTGAGGCTTACAGTGGAGACTGGCAATAATACTGACCTGGTTCTTCTTCTTGTATACCAGATAATCAGCTCTAGGTGTTTTTCACATTTCACATTTAATTCTGAAAACCTCATGAGGTAAGTACCATCATTATCCTGCCTGTTTTACAGATGAAAATATTGAGGTGTAGGGAAGTTAAGTAACTTGCCTAAATTCATACAATAAATAGCTGAGTTCAGATTTAAACTGAAGGGGTCAAGCTCCAGAACCAGTGCTCTGAACTACTTTGTTATTGTCTCTAGGCCAGGAATTTCCTTTTTTTTTTTTTTTTTTTTTTTTTTTTTTGAGAAAGAGTCTCGCTCTGTCACTTAGGCTGGAGTGCAGTGGTGCAATCTCAGCTCCCTGCAGCCTCTGCCTCTCAGGTTCCAGCAATCCTGCCTCAGCCTCCCGAGTAGCTGGGATTACGGGCCGATCGACTACTAGAGCTCTTGTTAAAATTGCTCCCCTTGTTCAGTGAATATTCAAGGCATAAATTCACTTGATTCAACAAAGGATGAGTCTCTATTGTCTAGGTAACATACAAATACAGACACAAAACATTCACATTCCACTTCATATTAGAGATTGTTTTATTGTTGTTGTTTTGAGATGGGGCCTCGCTCTGTTTCCCACACTGGAGTACAGTGGCACAATCATAGCTCACTGTAGCATCAAACTTCTGGGCTCCAGGAATCCTCCCGCCTTAGCCTCCCAAAGTGCTGG
Organism: Theropithecus gelada; assembly: GCF_003255815.1. NCBI lineage: Eukaryota > Metazoa > Chordata > Mammalia > Primates > Cercopithecidae > Theropithecus > Theropithecus gelada. The sequence goes on from NC_037670.1 coordinate 86,643,612, forward strand.
GATTACAGGTATGAGCCACCACACCCGGCCTCTTTTTTTCTTGATACTCAATGTCCATATTGGCTTAATAAAATGAAAGGGCCAGGTATGGTGGTTCACACCTGTAATCTGAGACAGGAGGATCACTTGAGATCAGGAGTTTGAGATCAGCCTAAGCAACAGAGTAAGACCCGGCTCCAAAAAAAGTAGCCAGGCATGGTGGCATGTGCCTGTAGTCCCAGCTACTCAGGAGGCTGAGGTGGGAGGATCACTTGCCCTCAGGAGTTTGAGGCTGCAGTGAGTTATTGTCCCACTGCTCTCCAGTGCAGATGACAGATGAGGACCCCCATTTTGGGGGGGGGGAGATAAAAGCCTACTGTAAGAATCAAATATAAGACAGCTTATGAGTTTTTCCCATTAAAACACATTTGTCTTCATTAGCCTTCTGGGGGAATAGAGCCATACATATGAGTCCAGCTAGGAGTCTGAGGGTTGTGTGGTTAAGACAAAATAAACTGGGCTGTTTTTTGTGTGACAGAAATAGAAAAGGAAGATCTAGTAATAATCAAACTCAAATGCATGATTTCCTGTCATGCATTGCTTAATGACAGGGATGTTCTGAGAAATGCATCATTAGGCAATTTCATTACTGTGTGAACATCACAGAATGTACTTAGGCAAATCTAGATGGTACAGCCTACTCCACACCTAGGCTAGATATTGGTCCTAGGCTACAAACCCATACAGCATGTTACTATATTGAACACTGTAGGCAACGGTAACACAACAGTAAGCATTCGTGGATCTAAACATAAAAAAGGTAGTGTAAAAATACTGATATTATAATCTTATGGGATCCACTATTGTATATGCTGTACATCATTGATCAAAGCCTTGTTATGCAGAGCATAACTAATCTACATAAAAGGAAATGCAAATAGTTAAGTATGAAAAGAATGCTCAACAAAACCAAACATGTAAAATTAAACCAAGATGGCATCAGATTGACTAAAAATTAGTAAAATCGGCCTAGCAAGTGGTTCATGCCTGTAATCCCAGCACTTTGGGAGGCTGAGGTAGGAGGATCACTTGAGGCCAGGAGTTCGAGACTGGCCTGGGCAACATAGTGAGGCCCCATCGCTAAAAAAGATTAAAAATTAGTAAGATCAATGTTGTTAATTTGTAGTACTAGTGAGGAAATGGGGTAATGGCTATTGATAGAAGAGTAAATCACCGCAATCTTGACTTCTCTGATGACTTCTGAGAATCCATCTGTCTGCTAAGTGTCACTATATGTAAGAATGAGCACTACATTAATCTTTTTTTTTTTTTTGAGATGGAGTCTCACTCTGTCACCAGGTGGGAGTACAGTGACATGATCTCAGCTCACTGCAACCTCCGCCTCCAGGTTTCAAGTGATTCTTTTACCTCAGCCTCCCAAGTAGCTGGGACTACAGGTGCGCGCCACCATGCCCTGCTCATTTTTGTATTTTTAGTAGAGACGGGGTTTCTCCATGTTGGCCAGGCTGGTCTCAAACTCCTGACCTCCTGATCTGCCTACCTCCGCCTCCCAGAGAGCTGGGATTACAGGCATGAGCCACCTCGCCTGGCCTCCCTACATTAATCTAATAGCAGGAAACTACCAACCACCTAGGTACGCATACCCAGCAATTGGTTAAGTTGGGGAGCTGCCATATGATATCCTACTATGTCCCTATTAAAAAAGGTAAAACACATCTTGATTACTAAACAAACACAAGGCACTGTTCTGTCTCACATGCATACATTTCACCCTTATACGAGCCCATGAATAACAGATGAGGAAACTCAGACACAGGGAGGTGAAGTACATTAATTTGTTCAGAATCAAAGAATAGACAGCAGATTCCAACCCTGGTAACTTTTCTGGAGTGGTTAGCAGCTATGCTAGAATATATTTTAGTGTATTAAGTAAGATGGTTCAAGGTAAGAGTTGGGTGAAATATAAGTTGCAAAATAAAATTTAAAAATAAAATTATTTTTGTTAAAAACAAATTTTTTTTGAGGCAGAGTGTTACTCGTTGCCCAGGATGGAGTGCAATGGTACAATCTTGGCTCACTGCAATCCCCGCTCCCTGGGTTCAAGCAATTCTCCCGCCTCAGCCTCCACAGCAGCTGGGATTACAGGAACACACCCCCATGCCTGGCTAATTTTTGTATTTTTAGTAGAGAGGGGGTTTTGTTATGTTGGCCAGGCTGGTCTTGACCTCAGGTGATCCATCCACCTCAGCTGCCCAAAGTGCTGGGATTACAAGCATGAGCCACCATGCCTGGCCTAAAAACTATATTTAAATGTATAAAGCTGGGTCGGGCACAGTGGCTCACGCCTGTAATCCCCGCACTTTGGGAGGCTGAGGTGGGCGGATCACCAGGTCAGGAATTTGAGACCAGCCTGGCGAATATGGCGAAATCCCATCTCTACTAAAAATACAAAAATTAGCCAGGTGTGGTGGTGAGTGCCTGTAGTCCCAGCTACTGGGGAGGCTGAGGCAGGAGAATAGTTTGAACCTGGGAGGCAGAAGTTGCAGTGAGCTGAGATCATGCCACTGCTCTCCAGTCTGGGTGACAGAGCAAAACTCCGTCTCAAAAAAAAAAAAAAAAAAAAAGTATAAAGTCATATACGCAGAGATATGGGTGTCAATTAAACTTTGAGTTTGAAGCAAGGAAACTGGCGAGGTGGCCTTACTTCTACAGCATCTGAGTTGTTACAAGAAGCCTATTACACAGACATCAGAGGGTAGAAATGATAGAAAAAGGGTTTTCTCTTCATCTAAAGATCTAAGCTCCAGGAATTCAAGAACTTGAACGAATGGTTTGGCTCAATCCTTCCATAATACACCGTGGTAGCCAGGAGAGATGGAACGAGGAAAAGGGGAAGGGGGAGAAAGATAATGCAAGATGCTCTATTGCTTGCTGGTTCTGAAGATGGAAAGGGCCAGGAACCAAAGAATATAGGTGGCCTTTTGAAATGGAAGAGACAACGAAAAAAGATTCTGCCATCAAAAACTCCAGAAGGAACTCCCCTGATAACCTGACTTCAGCTCGCTGATTTTTGGACTTCTGACCCACAGAACTATTGTAAGCCATAAATGGGTTAAATTTGTGGTAATTTGTTAAAGCACCAATAGGAAAGTAATACAAACACGAGTATAAAAGGACAGTATTTTAAAAAATTTTTTGAGAGACAGAGTCTGTCATCCAGGCTGGAGCACAGTGGCATGTATATATAGCGTCTTAAACTCCTAGGCTTAAAGGACCTTCCCAAGTAGCAAGGACTACAGGTACAAGACACCACACCCAGCTAATTTTAAATTTTTTTGTAGAGGTGCGGGTCTCGCTATGTTGCCGGGCTTATCTCAAACTCCTGGGATTCAAGTAATCTTCCTGCCTTGGCCTCCCCAAATTTTGGGATTACAGGACATCAGTTATTTCCTTTTCTGTATGGATTTTGGAAATCAATTAAAATGTGTCTATCATCACACTGAGCCCTATCAGAATACTTTACGTTCTTTAGAAGACAGTTACAACCACCAGATTTTAAAACCTCATTTTAATGAGACAATTCCTCCTAGCGATCACATGAAACTAACTTTTATCTCCCAACTGTGGAAACACTCCTGTGGAAATACATATTCAAGTTTAAAACTCATAAGCTCAAAAGATCTAGGATATGTACTCTAATGCCTTACTGGTATCATCCAACTTATAAACAAAGATAATCCAATGAGTGTGGGTGTTTCTATTTCTACCGTAAAGGCGTATCAAATAAAGAGAAGTCTAATAATTGCATAAAGGAATATAAAACTATTTATTAACCACTGTTCACCAGTATTTACAATAAAGTAAACAATATACAGTTGGATAACACTCTGATTACTACAAAGTTGTTCTTCCTGGCTTTTGTTGAACCAGTAAAGCAAATAACTGAAGATTGAGCCTACATGTAAGGAATCAGTTGGGGTAAAGAAAAAACATGCAGGTCAATAGGTTGGATTACAAAAGGCTGTTCACACATTTATGGCAGCAGGTCCTCAACTGCCAACATCTCTAACCATCTGATTAGGTTTATATGAGCCAAATCTTACATATTCCATTCATCATTACCTTTTAGTCAATGTAGCAACAGGGATTTCAACATTTTGTTAAGGAATGGCTCACTAGGGAAAATTTTAAATTTTCATTTAACTTAAGTTTTGTTTAGCTAGTTAAAACACACTAGCATTTGTCTAGTGTCCTTATCTGGATGAAGAAACCTGCTGTGACGGCAGTGATAAAATTTTTCCTTTTAGGAATTTTGCAAATAAACCACTGCAATTATAGATACTTTAAAATTATCCAATTTAAATTGTCCTATTTAGAATTACTTATTCTACTTGAAATGTATGGCTTCAGGAAAAATTTCAATTTAACTTGAAGTGATTATCTCTTATTTTGGTCAGAATAATGGCATCTCAGAAACATGGGTTTACCTGTGATTTTTTGTTTGGGTGAATGCTTAAAAACAAAGAAAAATTTACATATGCATTTTATGGATACACACACACACAAAAACATGTAAAAAACCTAAAATGGTCCTTAGGCTTATGAGAACACAAGTTTTGATTAATGACTATGGACATTTCCCCCAACATTTAGAAAAGCTGTTCTTCAATGAAGAGGAAATAATATACCATGGTATCAAATGTTCTTTTCTGATAAAGGAAGCAACTACAGAAAGCTTTTATTTATTTGTTCAAAGTAACCAGTGCTATGAATGCAAAAAACCCCCCAACAACTCTTCCAACGCTACTTTCAAAACAAACATATCAAACTTTTCATTAGGATGTAGTTATTTCGTCACACTAGTAAATCAAAATCCAAGACCCAAATTTTATATATATATATAAATATATATAAAAAAACAATGTGAACAATTATTGAGCTTCATCTTCTGGACAAGAATGCCAAGTTAGTCTCTCTTCATAAAAAGCAATTACAATTTGAGGACACTTCATATTTGCCTCTTTCGCCAGCACCAAGTCTGCCTCATCTGAATCTTTCCTGTTTTAAGAAAAAGAAAAATTCAGTTACAAGTCTAAGTTGTTTGTCAACTGACAACCATTCATTTAAAAAAATAATAATCCAAACAAAAGATATTAAGTGCTCCAGGAGGGTTATATATATATACTTGTTGCTATGTTCTAATAAACTTCATTTTCAAAACAGGCCACAGTGTGCTGACCCTTGCTTTAAAACACTACTAGTAAAACCAGAATCATCCTCTCGGCAGATAATTTTTCCCTGCCTAATGATAAAAACCATTTCACAAATTAAAAAAAAAGTCTATTCTTTCTTTCAAATCTAACAGTCCCTGCATACTCACCATTTCATAAGAAACATCAATTCTCCACTGCTGTCTGTGGCACCAATTATTCTTTCAGGATCAAGACCTCTGGCAAATCCTCTTGGTTTGTCAGCCTGTTTAGAAGACATTTTTTTCATACAGCAAACTCAAGAGTATTAAATTGTTTTCATGGCATTATTTTAAATAAACACGTTCCAATAGCGAGACAGACACGACTAGAGCAAGAACCCATATTTGGTAATTAAAAACATGTGATTTCCATTAACTTTACAAGTAGAAAAACAACCTGAGTTTGATATGCAGAACACATAAAATTTCCAAAAACATTCAGAATCAAAACTCAAGAAAATTACTGCATTCAGTGACACCAAAGGCAGAGTTGTGTGGGCATACAGAAAAACTAATCTCTTTATTTCTGGTAATAATAAAGTCTTAAAAGTTAATATATTTCAGATTACTTCCAGGAATTAGTCTGAATTACCAATGCATTTTAAAAGCATAAACAAAACACAAACAGTGAGAAATATTAAAAATGTTAAAACTCACACCAACGATCTGTGATCATTCTAAATGATAGGAAATGTTAGAACAAACTTGTCTAACCTGCGGCCCAGGACGGCTCCGAAGGTGGCCCAACACAAATTTGTGAACTTTCTTATACTGAGACTTTCTTGGGATTTTTTTTTTTTTTTTATCTCATCAGTTGTGGTTGGTGTTAAGTCTATTTTATGTGTAGCCCTAGACAATTCTCCTAACGTGGCCCAGGGCCGCCAAAAGATTGGACGCCCTGCATTAGAAAGTACTTAATATAAACCAGTGGTTCTCAAAATGTGGTCTACGGATTCATTGGGGATTCCAGAGTTCTTTTTGGGAGAGGGTTGTGTAAGGCCCCCTTTTTTCACCTATTTGTGACTTTGGATTGTCTTCATATACCTCCACCAAAACAATACGCCACAGCAATCAAATGTGTTTAAGTAAAATTGCCTTAAGACCCAAGTCGAAGATTTGTAAAAATGTAAAACGCTACTCAACTTTTTTTGAAAAGTCATTTTAGAAATTTGTTTTAATTTCTACTATGTTAGTATTGATAGTTATAACCCATACAAACAAAAGCTCTTTGGGGATCCTCAATAATTTTTTTAGAGTGTAAACAGGCCTTAAGACCAAAAAAAGTTGGAGAACGAATGATATCAATAAATCCTTTATTCCTGTCAGAGCTTTATGTCAATGTCATAGGCTCTGGAGTAACACTGCCAGGGTGAGAATGATGGACCTACCCCACTTACGAACTGTGTGGCTTTGGGCAAGTTAATCAACCTCTTTGTGGTTTCATAAAACAGAATTTTAGTATCTACAGCACAGGTATTTCACAGCACATTAAAAGCAAAAGATTTGGCACACAGTATGGCACATGGTAAGGGCTCAATAAGTATTGTTAAAAGTTGTGCTTGATTTATTATTTAATAATTTTTGGAGACAAGGTCTTGCTCCATTGCCTAAGCTGACGTGCACTGGCATAATCACAGTTCACTGCACCTTCAACTCCCAGGCTCAAGCAATCCTTCTGCCGCAGCCTTCCAAGTAGCTGAGACTACAGGAGGCATCCACTATGTCTTGCTAATTTTTTTTTTTCTTTTTAGAGATGGGGTCTCACTAAGTTGCCCAAACTGGCCTCCAACTCCTGGGCTCAAGCAATGTTCCTGCTTTGGTTTCCCAACGTGCTGGGATTATAGGCGCGAGCCACCGTGCCTGGCCAAAACTGTGCTTCTGTTAAGCATGTGATTTACTTTCAAAACCAAATTTGTAGTCATTCTCTTGTTTCCTCATCTATAATAGCAATTATACCTATGACCTTATACAGAGTTATCATGAAGGTTGTACTTCTTTGCTTCTAGTTCAAATGATCAAGTTTTAAATCTCATTTATAGTGCCTAAGCCTAGAACCTAATTCAGCACCAAGATGTTTCCCCAAATTGCCACATTAGGACAGTGGGCAACATAAGTATAATCTGTTTTACAGTCAAGGATGTAAGTAGGAAGTTACCTGACTTGCCTGAAGCCACAGAGACATAAGTAAAGCAAAGACTGGACCAAAACACAGGTAGAGTGAATCAACTGAATGTCTCAATTCATGTCAAGAAAGTGTGTAACGATTATCAAAGATTATAGACTTCAAAATCAAGGCACTGTTTGGCAATACAAAGATGACATGCAAGTACTTTTTGGTGGTCAATGCCATTAATGGACTATAATCAGAAAGTTCTATTTGCCTTGTTTTTACTATAGTGCAAAGGCTTTCAATAATCCAATCTTAGTATTGTTTGTACCTAAGATTGCTAGCCTGGGATCACAGGTAATTAATGGGTCTACTCAGGGATCAAATCCATGAAACTAAGAAAAATTGCACTAGCACAACCTAAGTGGCATAAGCACTTACTGCACATTTAACACAATGTAGGCTAAACCATGCCCATCCTTATTGTCCTAAATATTAAAATATTTAAAATACGATTAAGAGGCCTTTTATAAAAGTATCTGAGTTTTAAAAAAGCAAGCCATCAAAGCTGGGCTTGGTGGGGTGCCTCACGCCTGTAATCCCATCACTCTGGGAGGCTGAGGCGGGTGGATCACCTGAGGTCAGAGTTCGAGATCAGTCTGGCCAACATGATGAAACCCCGTCTCTACTAAACATACAAAAATCAGCCAGGTGTGGTGGCGCACCCTTATAATCCCAGCTACTCTGGAGGCGGAGGCTGCAGTGAGCGGAGATAGTGTACCACTGCACTCCTGCCTGGGCGACAGAGGGAGACTCTGTCTCAAAAAAAAAAAAAAAAAAAAAAAGCTGGGTGTGGTGGCTCACACCTGTCATCCCAGCACTTTGGGAGGATGAGGCGGGAGGATCACGAGGTCAGGAGTTCAAGACCAGCCTGGCCAACATGGTGAAACCCTATCTCTATTAAAAATACCAAATTAGGCGGGAGCCTGTAATTCCAGCTACTTGGGAGGCTCAGGCAGGAGAATGGCTTGAACCTGGGAGGTGGTGTTGCAGTGAGCCAAGATCATGCCACTGCACTCCAGCCTGGGCGACAAGAGCAAGTCTCCATCTCATGGGGGGAAAAAAAAGAAATCAAGCCATCGACGTTTTACAGAAGGACAAGCTGGTGGGCAATATTTTATACTTACAGCATCTCTTTTCTTCTTTGATTTGCTGTCATCAGATTCACTGTCAGATAAAGATTTTCTTTTTGTACCATCTTTTTCTTTGCCAGCTTTCTGAGAGTTAAGAAATGCTTCAATCAACTCTGGACAATCTAAATTTTCTTCAGGTTCCCAAGTATTGTCAGCACTGTGTTTAGTTTAAAAAAAAAATTTGATTGAATTAGACACGATTCATCACCATTATCCAGATCCATTTTAATAGACACCTGGGGGAATAAAAAATCCTCTGTACTGCAGATACTAGTAATTTCCTCCTTCCCTACATTACCCCACCCCCCGGCCTGCCTCTGCCAAAGACAGGGTCTTGCTTTGTTGCCCAGATGGGAGTGCAGTGGTGGAATCATAGCTCACTGAAGATTCCAACTCCCGGCTCAGGCAATCCTCCGCCTTAGCCCACGTAGCTGGGACTGCAGGTATGCAACACCATGCCCAGCTAACTTAAAACACACACTTTTTTTTTTTTTTTTTAATAGAGAAGGGGTCTCATTTTGTTGGCCAAGCTGGTCTTAAATTTCAAGTGATCCTCCAGCCTTGGACCCTCAAAGTGCTGGAATTGCAGGTGTGAGCCACTGCACCCAGGCCCTACATTCTACTTTGAGACTCTAAATTAGTAAATCCAAATTACTGGGTAGAGAACAATAAAAGTCTCTGCTCTGTAGTATTATTTTCATTAAAGTCTTCTTGGCTGGGTGTGGTGGCTCACACCTGTAATCCCAGAACTTTGGGAGGTCAAAGCAGGTGGATCCCTTGAGGTCCGGAGTTTGGGATCAGCCTGGCCAACGTGGTGAAACCGTGTCTCTGCTAAAATACAAAAATTAGCTGAGCATAGTGGCAAATGCCTGTAGTCCCAGCTACTCAGGAGGCTGAGGCAGGAAAATTGCTTGAACTCGGGAGGCAGAGGTTGCAGTGAGCTGAGATCACGCCACTGCACTCCAGCCTGGGCAACAGGGCGAGACTCCGTCTCAAAAAAAAAGAAAAGAAAGTCTTTTACATTACTTATTACACTGCACATGGCCAAATGCAGTATAATTTTGCTAGTGGCCTTAAGTTTTGGGAGAAGAAAAAGGGAGGAGCCCATTCATTTCCTAAAGTTTTGCTGGGTAAAAATAATTTTTCATGTTTCATGGGCTTAATAAAGTATGGACTTATGATACATACTTAATTTCAACTAAAAACACTGGAGGATAAAACAGGAAAACGTAAATCTCCCATTCAACTCGTATTTCCCAAACTGCTATGAATTAAATGTGAAGAGCAGGGAAAGCACAAGGTAACAGATATGTGAAGCCCAATCATTTGACTACCATATGCTCTATCTCCAGCAAGCTCAGGAAATTGATCTCCACCTATCCATTTTTAATTGTCACTGCCTATGGAGCTTTGTGGTGTAACAGGGAAGAATCAAAGCAGATAAGCACAACAAACACCAAGTGTTAAAGTATGTAATTGCTGCATGTTCAAGTTATTCACATTTTGTGAAAATTATCAAGAATCCATATCAAAGAACACAAGGAACCAGAGAGCTTAAAACAAGCCCAGGCTCTACTTCTTAGGTATTAGGACACAATAAACTTAGTATAAAGCCTAGATCATACGTAATCCTGTATGAGACCCACTAGTCTATACTATATAGCTTCAATGTTTTTTAGTACCCTCTGTGTGGAGGAAAAACACTGCAGATTGTTATAATCAGTATAATATCTAACCACATTAAAATATATTATATAGTAAACTACACTCTATAATTTTACAAATTTGACTCCCCAGGGTAATAAACTAGTCTCTAGTCTGCTCAGCTTCAACTGTACAATAAAGTTTTGGTTCTTTTTAAATAGACTTCAAATAAGATACCTAAATTCAAGGTGTCTTTACATTTAAAGACATCTATGGGAAAGCAGGTAAAAGAGTCAGGTTAAAAACAAATTCTAAAACCACTTAGCTGCAGTCAAACATACAATACAGATGCACTAAAGTTTCTTACTCTGTAAATCCCTTCCACTTCAGGAAATATTCCACTTTCCCATTCACTACACGTCGATCTAGTACTTTTTCCACCACAAATTCTTCAGGCTCTGCCTCTTCAACTTTTTTACTCTTTCCATTCTGTTTTTTCCCCATTTTTTGCTAAAATAAAACAAATGAGAAATTAAGAAATATTCTTCTTGAATTTTGGGCACATTTTCAAGGCTCAATTGCTTACATTATTATTACATTCAACATAAATTTTTACTTTTTACTTCCACATCCCAGGGCAGACAGGGAAAGATTAAAAGTCAACAGACAATAAAATAAAAGAATGCTTTATTTTGTTGATTTAGCTCAAACTTATGACCCACCACCAAAATAATACAATCAAAAACACTATCTGGAAAAATTACTTTTTTTCCAGTCTTTTTTTTTTTTGAGACAGGGTCTCTCACTCTGTTGCCCAGGCTGGAGTGCAATGGCGTGATCTCGGCTCACTGCAACCTCTGCCTCCCTAGGTTCAAGCAATTCTCAAGCCTCAGCCTCCCAAGTAGCTGGGATTACAGGCGCATGCCACCATGCCGGGCTAATTTTTTTTGTATTTTTATTAGAAACGGGGTTTCACCATGTTGACCAGGCTGGTCTCAAACTCCTTTCAAGTGATTCTGCCTCCCAAAGTGCTGGGATTACAGGCGTAAGCCACTGCGCCCGGCCCTGTAGTCTTAAAAGACCAAGTTTACTAGAGTTTTCACTCATTTTAACAACACAGCAACTATGCAGGAAGTACTTACAGGGTGATACAGAGAAGAAAATAGTACTGACAGGTCAACGACAGACCTAAGAGCCTCCTTCTCAATTCAAATACTAACGTCAAAAGCTTCAATAATACAGATAAAAGGTAAGTGCAGAATGAACACGTGGTTCACAATCCTGATACCAACTGCAAGGTCAACTATGGAGACCACTAGGAGGTTAAATTAAAGGACAAGATTATTTTTCCATCTCTGTAGATAATATTTCCTACCACTTAGAACCTATAAAGCTGTCACTTCAAGAGGACAGAAGGGGAGATTTTAATTCTCTAAGGTGAAAAAAATCCTTCCTTCCTGGTTTCTCAAGACAAAGTCTATATTGGTAGCCAACTTCACTTTAAACAGGCATTTTTTTGTATGACACTATTTAAGAGAAGCAGGAGACCAACCTCAATCAGCTCTCTCCAATAGCTCAAGATTTGCTATGAGAGGATTAAAAATGGGGAAAATTTTTATGAGATTAAAAATGGGGGGAAAAACCCCAAAATGGTTAATCAGAAGATCCTATGGGGCAGAGAGGGAATCCGCCTTAACATTTCATCTTAAAACAAATGCTACTGCCGGGTGTGGTGGCTCATGCCTGTAATCCCAGCACTTTGGGAGGCTGAGGTGGGCAGATCACCTGATGTCAGGAGTTTGAGACCAGCCTGACCAACATGGAGAAACGCTGTCTCTACTAAAAATAAAAAAGTAGCCAGGCGTGGTGATGCATGCCTGTAATCCCAGCTACTTGGGAGGCTGAGGCAGGAGAATCGCTTGAACCCGGGAGGCCGAAGTTGCGGTGAGCCAAGATCACGCCATTGCACTCTAGCCTGGACAAGAGAAAAACTGTCTCAAAAAAACCCCCCCACAAAACCAAAAAACCCAAATACTATTAAAAAAAGATAAACCTTAATTGCCCAGTCACTAAAGCCATCCCACAAGTAAAGCAGCAAGCAGAAAAAAGTTAACAGCAACACCTCAAGGCTACAAAAGGACATTTCAAGCTATGCAGGCATATGAAGTGCGCAGACACACATGTAAGAAAGGCCTCAAGACTGCAAAATGACATTTCAAGCTATGCAAGCAAGCATATAGGTAACACACACACACACACAAAATCCCCTGGAATACAAAAAAATGCAGCAAACACCTGACTTTTTCGGATACCATTTCCAAGTCAGGTCTTATGATTCTCATTAGTCAAGATACTTGAGTACTGGGCCCAAACAGATTTCTGTCACTGTACAGTACAAGAAGGTAGAAATAATAGTGGGAGAAGCAAAAACAAACTGGAAGAGACAGAAGTGTATTAGATACCTATACTACATGAAAAAACAGCTACTGCCACAAAGGGAGAAGGCTAACAAAATAAAGAAGTAAAAAATAAATATAGAAAATGAAAAGGATACACACTAAGGTTAAAAAAAAGAAAAAAAAAAGGGGGCAGACAAAATACCATACAGTATTTACTACTATGGCATTCATAAGCTAGTTTCAAATGCTCACCATTTTCTTTTGTAGTATATGTTTGGCTTAACCCAGCACTTTTTTCCAAATGTGGATTTGAGTCAAAATAAATTTCCCATTATTTAAGTGAAATTAACAGCACATATATCTCACAACACTAATGAATTTTTAAAATGAAAAGTTAAAAAAAGTTTTAAAGTGGCCAACCTGTGATCCCTCACAAAATAAACTATTTAAATACCAATAAATAACAGACCCCAAAGAGTATCAATTGCATGCAAAAACAAATTCTGTTTTCCAGGGTATCTGACTTAACATAGAATCTAATGATGGCACAAATTAAAAATCACCAACGTGCCCTTTCTAGTGTGAAACCCAGAGAGAACATATACAGACCAAAAACAAATGCTTTACTTTACCTAGGAGACATTAACATTCACCTTTACGCGCTTAAGATTAATGCAATATGTTCAGAGTTAAATATTGTGAAAACTGTAACTTTGAATTTCATGATTTTTATGTGAATATTCCAGGGTTTTAAAAAACTTGTAACATGACATGGCTGAATAAGATACAAAAAATCTAGCCTTTTCTCCCTTCTGGATCGTATTTGCTATTTGGATCATTTTTTTTTTAAAAAAAACAAAACACCGCAATGAATTATATTTAAGATTCTTCTATATTTCAGAGTAAGTTAAAACAAGATAAAGTGACCAAAGCAATTTGAAAGATTCACTAACTTGCTCCAACCTAGGAGCACAAGGTACCTGGTTCTTTAAATTTGGCTTTAATGAAAATACTTCTCCAGAATTCTGGGGATTTAAGGAAAATTATGCCAACCAACAAGGGCTTTATTATTTTATGTAATATTTTTCCACGTTGTAAAAACGTGGGTATTTCTATCTGAAGATAAAAATCCTCAGCAAAATCCACATTGCACTGTCCTTCAAAGATTAAACTAGTTAAGACGCTATTAAGTCAAGTCAGCAAGTATCTCCATGTAATGAATTCGTTTTGCTCCTAATTTTCCCCTATAATTATACTGGGAGAGCTGGGAAATATGTCGATGTAAATTTCTCAACCACAAAGATGCAAAGTTATACTTTGAGGGAAAAAACCTTGGGTTAAATCCTTACATACTTTAGCTTTTCATTAACTTACCAATGTAGTTTTATTGGAGGCCATTTTTTATTGCAGACTTGAAGAACTATTACTAGAAAAATGCATGACAGTTAAAAGAAGTTTGCACGACACAAAAAAGGTAACTAAATACAAGTTCTGTTTGGATTCCAACCCCCAAGTAGGGAGCGCACATTTCAAACGTTGATACAAATCCAGAGTAGATTTGCGCTCCTACCTACATTGCTTATGATGCACCTAAGTACGTGTTCTAAACATGTGAGTCTAGAAAGACTTTACTGAGGATCTTGGTACCTAAGGCAGCTTCACATGGCTTAACATAGGGGACAAATATCTTTTCTAATCTAAGTCCCATTTGTAATAAAGTCCATGTTCCATTTTTAAAGGACAATCCTTTCGGTTTAAAACCATGCACGATTACCCAAACAACTCACAACTGTAAACCACTGTGAATCTTCTCTGTTCTGCAATCCTAAGTTTGTTTCTGCTCAGAAACCCTCTCTTTTTCCAATCAGCAGTTAACTAACTAAAGGAAAAAACTTAACGATGCTTCAACCCCGTTTCGTGACACTTTGAAGACGCAATCACCTTTTCACACACCCACTCCCCCTCCGACCCTCTCCGCCGGAGCTCTGCGTCCCGAGGCCTAAGCGCAGCTGCCCGCCCCCACCCGGGAGCGCGGGCCTCGTGGTCAGCGCATCCGCAGGGAGAAACAAAGGCCGCGGCGCGGGGGCTCAAGGGCACTGCGCCACACGGCACGCGCCTACCCCCCGCGGCGGCCACGTTAACGGGACGGCCGCCGCAACCTCGGGACAGTCGGCCGCGCGCCGCCAGGCCTCGCGGACGCGGGACCACGCGCCGCCCTCCCGGAGGCCCAAGTCTCGACCCAGCCCCGCGTGGCGGCTGGGGGAGGGGGCGCCTCCGCCGGAACGCTGGTGGGGGAGGGGAGGGAAAATGCGCTTTGTCTCGAAATAGGGCGACTGTCGCCACAGCTCCCTACCCCCTCGAGGACCGAACAGTCCCCCCACTAACTGCCGGCGCCGGCCCCGAGCCAGGTCAGCCGCGAGGCCACCGCCCGACCCTCTCCACTCCTTCCCGCAGCTCCCGGCGCGGTGTCCGGCAAGGAAGGGAGGGGAGCGGAGAACCGGGCCCCCGGGGCGCGTGCAGCATCTGATGCACCACCACCGAGCGAGGGCTAGAGAGAAGGAAAACCACCGACTTCACCGCCTCTGAGCTGCTCCGGGTCGCGGGTCTGCAGCGTCTCCGGCCTTGCGCGCCTACAGCTCGAGCCACATCCGAGGGGGGAGGGAGCCGGGAGCTGTGCGCGGGGCCGCCGGGGGGGGAGGGGTGGCACCGCCCACGCCGGGCGGCCACGAAGGGCGGGGCAGCGGGCGCGCGCCCGGCGGGGGGGAGGGGCCGCACGCCGCACCCGCTGGGAATTGGGGCCCTAGGGGGAGGGCGGCTGCGAAGACCGCGGCACTTACCGCTCGCAGCGTGGCGCCTGGTGGTCCCCCAGGGGAGGGAGTGGGGAGGAGGGGCGAGGACGGTGACCGGAGTCTCCTCAGCGGTGGCTTTTCTGCTTTGCAGCCTCAGCGCTGGCGCCAAAACCGGACTCCGCCCACTTCCTCGCCCCTGCGGTGCGAGGGTGCGGAATCCTCCAAACGCTTGGGGAGAGTTGGGAGCTTAAAAACTAGTATCCCTTTGGGACCACTTTCAGCAGAGACCCCTCCTGTACCCCAGGGGTCAGCTGCATAGACGCGGGTCAGCGTTAGGTCAGTGTGGCGTGAACGATAATTTGACTAGAAGTTGATTCGGGTATTTCCGGAAGGGGCCGAGTCAATCCGCCGAGTTGGGACACGGAAAACGAAAAGGGAAGGCTCATATTATACTACGATTTTTCTGGCGGGGGTTATCAAAGGCGTAGCTGCAGGGACCACCTCCCAGGTTGAGAGGACTGGATCTCTGGGCTCCGGATTAAGCTCCTCCCGTCGGCGTTAATTTCAAACTGCGCGACCGTTTCTCACCTGCCTTGCGCCAAGGCGGGGGGCGGGACCCTATTCCGAGAGGTAGTAACTCGCGGGACTCGAGCCTTCCGCAATTCACTGAGCGCATTTACGGAAGTAACGTCGGGCACTGTCGCTGGCCACAGGAGGGGGAGGAGTACGCATTTGGCGTAAGGAGGGGCGTAGAGCCTTCCCGCCATTGGCGGCGGTTAGGGCGTTTACGCAACGGCCTGACGTAGAGGAAGACGCGTTAGTGGGGGGGAAGGTTCTAGAAAAGCGGCGGCAGCGGCTCTAGCGGCAGTAGCAGCAGCGCCGGGTCCCGTGCGGAGGTACTCCTAGCGGTGTTGTTTCTCGAGCAGCGGCAGTTCTCACTACAGCGCCAGGACGAGTCCGGTTCGTGTTCGTCCGCGGAGATCTCTCTCATCTCGCTCGGCTGCGGGAAATCGGGCTGAAGCGACTGAGTCCGCGATGGAGGTAACGGGTTTGAAATCAATGAGTTATTGGAAAGGGCATGGCGAGGCCGTTGGCCCCCTTGTGGAAGTCGGCCAGCCGCCTCCGTGGGAGAGCGGCAGGAAATCGGACCGCTTCAGTAGCAGTGGGGCTTGAGGTTTATGAACGGGGTCTTGACCGGAGGCCTGAGCGTACAAACAAGCTTCCCCACCCTCAGCCTCCCGGCGCCATTTCCCTTCACTGGGGGTGGGGGATGGGGAGCTTTCACATGGCGGACGCTGCCCCGCTGGAGTGAAAGTGGGGCGCGGAGGCGGGAATTCTTATTCCCTTTTTAAAGCACGGTGCTTCGGGGGCCACGGCGTCTCCGCGGCGAGTGTTTCGGCGGGCAGCGGGTCCCCGTGAGCGAGGCTGCGGAGCTTCCCCTCCCCCTCTCTCCCGGGAACCGGATTTGGCGGCCGCCATTTTCATGGCTCGCCTTCCTCTCAGCGTTTTTCTTTTAACTCTCTTATTCTTTTAGTGTGCTTTCTCTCTCAAGGCATAGAAGTGGTTAACTATTTTTCTTTCTTCTCGGGCTCTTTTCATATCGTTTCGAGGTGGATTTGGAGTGTTTTGTGAGCTTGGATCTTTAGAGTCCTGCGCACCTCATTAAAGGCGCTCAGCCTTCCCCTCGATGAAATGGCGCCATTGCGTTCGGAAGCCACACCGAAGAGCGGGCGGGGGGGGGTGCTCCGGGTTTGCTGGCCCGGTTTCAGAGAAGATACCACCACCCAGGGCGTCGGGCCGGGTTTAATGCGAGCTATAGGACAAAGAAACCGTTTTGTAGTTTTCCTGTTTTTTAAATTTATTTGAGTAACGGATATATTTGGGTCTGCAGTCACTAAAACGGCAGATGAACAGCAGCAAAAATAAACACTTTGGAAGCCATCGGCCACGAGGGGCAGGGACGAGGATGGTTTTCTGGGCGGGGGAGGGATATTCGCGTCAGAAGCCTTTACTGTTCTTAAGGATTCGGCTTAAGTTGTAGAGCCGACTCGTGTTTTAAGTAATGTTTTTACTGAGAAGTTTAATCCTTACGGGACAGTTCCATGGACCATGATAGATGATTAGTTAGAAATTACGAGGAAAGCGAAATAACGATTTTATCCTTAGTTGTACTTCGGTTAAAACATGGCTTCAGAGGCTCTTTCCTGTAATGCGTGTGTATTTTTGTGCAAAATTGTTTTGGGCCTGGGCCGCTCTGTATTTGAACTTTGTTACTTTTCTCATTTATGTTTGCAATCTTGGTTGAACATTACATTGATAAGCATAAGGTCTCAAGCGAAGGGGGTCTACCTGGTTATTTTCTTTGACCCTAAGCACGTTTATAAAATAACATTGTTTAAAATCGATAGTGGACATCGGGTAAGTTTGGAAAAATTGTGAGGTAAGTAATGAGTTTTTGCTTTTTGTTAGTGATCTGTAAGACTTGTTATAAATGTACATTATCGGTAATTTCAGTTTAGAGACATCTATGTGCTGACGACAATTAAGAAAAAACTAATTGAGAAAATGAAAATATCTATTTTGGCAAGTAACCATTTCAAGACTGCGTTGTGTCTCATAGGAAGTAGTTTGATCATTTCGGTTAATATATTTTTTTTTTTTTTAAATTTTTACCAGTCCTGAAAACAATTACAGGAAAAAATCCGAACTGGCATTTACCACTATTTTTTTTAGCAGTTGGGAGCATGTGAATGGAGGGAGAGAGCTCTGTAGAACTGGGCTGAGAGCAGCAATTCTTGCTAGGAACAAAAAATAATTCTTCATTCAAAATTACGTGTGACTTTTTAGTGTGCATTATGCATTCGTAGTAGTTGGTCCTGGATATCACTTCCTCTCGTTTAATTTTTTTTTTTTTTTTAACGTAGTTACTTTTTAAGACAGGTTTACTTAACATTCTTAACTGCCCAAAATACAGGGCTGTATGATACGACATATTTGCTTGTTTTGCAGGTATTAAAGATTTCAACTCTGAGGTTTTTCCTATTGAGTTAGAAAATTGTTTCGTGCCGTGTCGCTTGCCACATGGCCAATCAAGTTCAGTAAGCTTCAGCTTTCAGTAATAGTTAGCTTAGAGATTATGCCAGGTGAATGTATTTTATTGTACATAAGGTTAAGCTGAGTAATTCATATTCTGTATTGTCATATCCTCTATAGACAATGTCCACCAAAAACCTGTTAAAACTTTTAAGCTTTGAGTGCTGCTGGTCATAAAAATAAATTTGTCTTGGTTTTAAGTAATTTTTAAGGTTATTGCTAATGCATATCATGATTTTAAATATTTTTGTCACAGAGTCATAGGGAGAAACAGTATTTTAAAAAGTTTTTTTTTGGCTAATATACTTAGAATCACCACCAGAGGGGGCAGTTAAGGGAAAATGTTACTGAATCGTGAAATAAAAACTTTGGGTCATAACCATCGAACCAAAAGTTATTTTCTGATGTTTATAAATAGAAATCTGCGTTTTTAGGTTATAGGGTTGAAATTTTTGGTAAAGATTTAG
The DNA here is from genome assembly GCF_003255815.1 of Theropithecus gelada. Taxonomy (NCBI): domain Eukaryota; kingdom Metazoa; phylum Chordata; class Mammalia; order Primates; family Cercopithecidae; genus Theropithecus; species Theropithecus gelada. The sequence goes on from NC_037670.1 coordinate 86,662,555, forward strand.
TAATCTTTTGATAACCACGGTCTACATTTGTTCATTTCTCCTTAGAAATTTTTTAAATTAAGTAATAATACATTTGTTTAAGATAATTTAATGTTGAGTAAATTTAGATCAAGCATTAATGACTTTGAAACTTGTGTAGATCAGCTGAGGCAATTTTTTTGGTGTAACACAACTAATATGCAGTTTAACATATGGTTTAAATTTGATGTAAGTTTTTTTTTTCCCCCCCAGAAAACTTTAGAAACTGTTCCTTTGGAGAGGAAAAAGGTACTCTGCCAGCAGGTCACCTCATATTTAAGAATTTAATTTCCTGCATACAAAGAGGAAAATGTAAATAAAAATTGAAATGGTATTTTCCTTTGCAGAGAGAAAAGGAACAGTTCCGTAAGCTCTTTATTGGTGGCTTAAGCTTTGAAACCACAGAAGAAAGTTTGAGGAACTATTACGAACAATGGGGAAAGCTTACAGACTGTGTGGTACGTAAGTTACTGAATTGTTACTGTATGTTAGTATCGTAGCTGTTTAAGTGAATCATGGAGGAAGTAACTATGTCAGCATAGTAAAAAATTCTATTATAATGACTGTTTACTTATAAGTTATAATGAGATTAAATGCTAAAGTTTCCTCTTTGGTTTGAAAGGTAATGAGGGATCCTGCAAGCAAAAGATCAAGAGGATTTGGTTTTGTAACTTTCTCATCCATGGCTGAGGTTGATGCTGCCATGGCTGCAAGACCTCATTCAATTGATGGGAGAGTAGTTGAGCCAAAACGTGCTGTAGCAAGAGAGGTAAGTAAACCATGACTGTCTTGTGCAATTAACATAAAGAATGCTGCCTTGCTGAACATCGGAAAGTATTTCTGAATTTAGTTTTAACTCAAGATTTTATTAAAGCTCTGTTGGGTTTCTGGACCATTTTCTGAAGCTAACTTATTTTTCAAAAGCTAGGTCCCTAAAAGCTGTTGTTGTAGATCTGGTAGTTTTAAGGTGGATACAAGCCAAGTATGGTACAAAGGTTGGCTACTTTGAATCATGCTTGTGTTTTTTTCTGTCGGGATGACTTTTACCCCACCAATATTTTAGGAATCTGGAAAACCAGGGGCTCATGTAACTGTGAAGAAGCTGTTTGTTGGCGGAATTAAAGAAGATACTGAGGAACATCACCTTAGAGATTACTTTGAGGAATATGGAAAAATTGATACCATTGAGATAATTACTGATAGACAGTCTGGAAAGAAAAGAGGCTTTGGCTTTGTTACTTTTGATGACCATGATCCTGTGGATAAAATCGTATGTAAGTGTCTAACCACAAATGTACTGTTTTTACCATGTATTCAATTTTGTGTATGTTAACATCTGATTTTATTGAAAGGTAAACTTTTAAAGTTGTTTAATGTTGTTGATTTAATTTAAAAGGAGTTTGAATTTTTCATTGCAGTGCAGAAATACCATACCATCAATGGTCATAATGCAGAAGTAAGAAAGGCTTTGTCTAGACAAGAAATGCAAGAAGTTCAGAGTTCTAGGAGTGGAAGAGGAGGTAATTTCAATTCTGTTTCTTCTTTATTTTTATTCACATAAGGGCTTGCTTCTAACTGGGGCATTTATTGTAGGCAACTTCGGCTTCGGGGATTCGCGTGGTGGCGGTGGAAATTTCGGACCAGGACCAGGAAGTAACTTCAGAGGAGGATCTGGTAAGTTCAAATTCTATGTGTTTAAAGGATGAGTGTGCTTTTATTTTAAATATGATTAGGTTTTCATTAGTAGAATCAGGAAATCAACCTAAATCAAAACCTTTCCCTAAGACTTCAAATAGATAGTATCCTGGCAAGTTCCTGTGACTTGGCCAGACAAGAAGTTTAATAGGGTTGTGTTAATAACAGTTATATTTATCTGGATTGATAATGTAAAATAAAGTGTCATCAGAAAAGCTTTGGCCCCATGAAGTGTCATTCTTATGTATAAATGAAATGGAATCTCTAAAATTGAGACTTGTTCAGTTAAGAGTTCAAAATTTAGGTGGTAATGAGATTTAACTATATGCTTTCATGTTTTGTGAATAAACTAGTAGCACTAGCGTGTGCTTTTCTGAGGTTCTTAATTATTGTGCCGAGGTATTAAGAGAACTGAAAAAATGAGTATTAGTAATAATGGTGAACAGCTTATAGTAAATGTAATCTTTTTTGCCCCCTAACAGATGGATATGGCAGTGGACGTGGATTTGGGGATGGCTATAATGGGTATGGAGGAGGGCCTGGAGGTCAGTTTCCTCTATATTTTGGTTTGTTTATGTGACTAACACTTAACCATATTGTATATTTAGTTCATTTATATTTTCAGTTTTTAAACATTTTATATTGCTCCTTATAAAGGGCTTAGGTGATAGTGGTCCAGTTATTTCTTTTATAAGTAATTTGACGTCTTAGTTGTTACAGCCTAAGGAATACAGTGCTATTTAAAATGAAAATTTAAAGATAATCATCACAGTATTCCATCTTAAGCAAAATAATTGGATCTAGATATGTTTTTGTACTGTGCTTTCTGGAAAAGTGCAGAAGACTGGATTTAACTGAGTAAAATCTAAGGGGGGAGAATACGTAGGAGAAAAATGTAAAATAAGTCTAAACCCTTAACTAGATGGTAAGCATCCCAGGATAACTTTCAAAAAGTAACCTAAGGAAATTTTCCAAAGTGTTCACTGTGCTCCTGGCTACAGATAAGGTTGTGAACTACCATTGAACCTGAAATGTGATATAATAAATATATCAGTTTTATTGGTGTACAGGAAAGGGTGGTACACAAGACAGATTTTGTGATAAGGAAGGGACATTTAAAACTATGAGCTGGTAATAGACTTGATTTCTGGTGTTGCCACTCATTAGGTGTGACTTAAGTTCTACCATTTAAAATTTTAGAGAAAGCTGAGTTCTTGTATTTAACTACAAGTAATTTGAGACTCAGCCCACAACAGAAGCCTTTTTTTTTCTTTTTTTCCTTTTTATAAGGTGGCTTTTGTTTTTTTGAGACAGCCTTGCTCTGTTGCCCAGGCTGGAGTGTAGTGGCGTGTGTCTGCTCACTACAACCTCTGCCTTCCCGGTCCAAGTGATTCTCCTGCCTCAGCCTGCTAAGTAGCTGGGATTACCCGTGTGCACCACCACGCCCACCTAATTTTGGTATTTAGTAGAGACAGGGTTTCCCCATGTTGGTCAGGCTGGTCTTAAACTCCTGACCTCGTGATCCGCCCACCTTGGCCTCCCAAAAGTGCTGGGATTACAGGCGTGAGCCACTGTGCCCGGATTTTTTGTTTTGTTTTGTTTAGGTTTTGCATTATGTGAAAGTGTTTCATTTGTCCCTACTTCTGTTTACAGTAAAGAACATACTGTGTAGAGTGTTACGCCTATTTTTTTTTCCTTTGAGATGGGGTCTGGCTTTGTTGCTCAGACTGGAGTGCAGTGGTGTGATCTTAGCTCACTGCACCCTTAGCCTCAAGCCATCCTCCCACCTTAGCCTCCTGGGTAGCTGGAGCTACAGGGTGCACCACTGTTAACCAGCTAATTTTGTGTTTTTTTGTAGAGGTGTAGAGGTTTTGCTATGTCGCCCTGACTGGTCTTGAATTCCTGGGCTCAAGCAATCCACCCGCCTCAACTTCCCGTACTGCTGGGATTACAGATGTGAGCTGCTGGGCCTGGCCAACAACATTGTTTTGTTTTGTTTCAGAGAGTCTCTCTCTGTCGCCCAGGCTGGAGTGCAGTGGCGCAATAACAGCTCACTGCAACCTTTGCCTCCCTGGTTCACTCTATTCTCCTGACTCAGCCTCCCGAGTAGTTAGGACTACAGGCGCCTGCCACTACACCTGGCTAATTTTTTGTGTTTTTAGTGGAGATGGGGTTTCACCGTGTTAGCCAGATGGTCTTATCTCTTGACCTTGTTATCCACCCACCTTAGCCTCCCAAAGTTTACAGGCGGGAGCCACCGTTCCTGACCGAGAACATTGTTTTAAAAGATGTAATTCGTAGGGAGACATAATAGAAACTTTCTTTTGGGCCAGTAGGGGAAGTGCTCTTTTACTTTCTCCCTAACCCACACTGCTAGTCTAGCCTCACAACCTTACCCACTATGTACATGTAGTATTTCAAGATAACTTAAGATTTTTAGTTTTGAGGGAAAGCTGTAGCGTTACAGGTATTTAAGTGGGTACACATGGTGTTATCCATTTGGCTGGGTAGGCACTCTAGCCACCACATGTTTACCAAGGGTAGGTATTCAGTCCTTGAAGCTGTTTTAGAGGAATTTCATTGACTGTTTCACATGCAAACTTGGAAATGGATGTGAGGAGACAGTTCAAAATGGCATGGAAAATATTAAGTGATTACTTAAAGGCTTATTTTATAATAGGTGGCAATTTTGGAGGTAGCCCCGGTTATGGAGGAGGAAGAGGAGGATATGGTGGTGGAGGACCTGGATATGGCAACCAGGGTGGGGGCTACGGAGGTGGTTATGACAACTATGGAGGAGGTAATAAATTCACCTGCAACCTTTATGTGGGAATTTGGAATTAATGGCTTTGTAACACTTGATCTTTTATTTCAATGTTTGTCACTAGATAAAGTGTTTGCTTTTGTTTTTGTGGGAGCTTTGTCCTAAATCCTTAGCATGTATCTTTGGTTTAATGTTTTTCTGGTTTAATGTTCTTTTGGTTTAATGTATTGTTCTGAGGTCCATTATACTAGTATTCCAATTTTTTTATAGGAAATTATGGAAGTGGAAATTACAATGATTTTGGAAATTATAACCAGCAACCTTCTAATTATGGTCCAATGAAGAGTGGAAACTTTGGTGGTAGCAGGAACATGGGGGGACCATATGGTGGAGGTAATTTATACAATTGAGATTTTTCAGATTTTTGTGATTAAAGGATTAGCCTTTTGTGACTTAAAGGGAAAATAACATACTAAGTAGTTTGGGTTGTGGGATATACGGTCTTAGTGAAAATAAAGAAATTTTGCATAAATCTCCACAGAAGTACTCAGCAAGCAGTTACAACATCAAATTGGGATTAGGGGTGTTGGAGGTGGGGAAGTTCAGTAGTTTAATTTCTGGTGGGGGCTGGTAAACAGCTAAGTAAAATTGTAACCCACATTGCAAGTAGTGTAAATTGGAATGAGGGTCTTTGAAGTTAAATTATTAAACCATGATTCAAACCATTGCTTAGCTTATTCTTGAGGTTTTTAGCAGGAGTAAACATTTTCTGTGTCTTGTTCTTGGTGTACTTTAAAAAAATCCCTTAGTCCAAATGAGGATGAGAGGACCCTTTAAAGAATAGCATAGCATCAGCCACGAAATAAAAATGTCTATGAACCTGAGTAATTTATCTCCCAAGTAATTCTGCTAACTGGCTGCAAAGGGTTAGGATTTGCTTGTTTTTATTAAAGACTGGATGGATAGAAAATAGAATCAGCTGTAGTGTTATAGTGATCATGGGAAATCAAAGTAAGTTTGTTTTCTCTTGCTGTTCCAACAATTATAGGAAACTATGGTCCAGGAGGCAGTGGAGGAAGTGGGGGTTATGGTGGGAGGAGCCGATACTGAGCTTCTTCCTATTTGCCATGGGTAAGTAGCTTTTGAGTTTTACAATTATTATTATCTTGGGAGACATAGCTGCAGGAGTAAAAGCTTTTTAGGATCATGTTATCTTTCCTTAAAATCTGGTTAGATGGATAATTTCATAACCTATTTTTTTTTTACTCTTTACTTCTGTTGAAACAGGCTTCACTGTATAAATAGGAGAGGATGAGAGCCCAGAGGTAACAGAACAGCTTCAGGTTATCGAAATAACAATGTTAAGGAAACTCTTATCTCAGTCATGCATAAATATGCAGTGATATGGCAGAAGACACCAGAGCAGATGCAGAGAGCCATTTTGTGAATGGATTGGATTATTTAATAACATTACCTTACTGTGGAGGAAGGATTGTAAAAAAAAAAAAAAATGCCTTTGAGACAGTTTCTTAGCTTTTTAATTGTTGTTTCTTTCTAGTGGTCTTTGTAAGAGTGTAGAAGCATTCCTTCTTTGATAATGTTAAATTTGTAAGTTTCAGGTGACATGTGAAACCTTTTTTAAGATTTTTCTCAAAGTTTTGAAAAGCTATTAGCCAGGATCATGGTGTAATAAGACATAACGTTTTTCCTTTAAAAAATTTAAGTGCGTGTGTAGAGTTAAGAAGCTGTTGTACATTTATGATTTAATAAAATAATTCTAAAGGAAATTGTGTAATTATAGACTTTTTATTTTAAATAAGTTAAGGAGTGGGTAGTATAATTAAGGTCCGTTGCAAAGCTGTTGTTATATTTGTATAAGATAAATGCTGGTCAGATATAAGTGTGTTGTCTGCAATTCATCAGGATTAAATTATGTAGATAACTTAAGGGATATCTCTGCAAGGAGAAACACCTTTTTAGATCTTTTAGATGCTGCTTCTTCAATGCAAGGAAAGGAAATAACCCCAGCGAGGTACTCTTCAGGGACACAGGTCTAGTACAAGAGAACTCTTGACGGCTACTAAGTTCAGCCAGTCTTAAAAAACTGTGCTGTTTCTACAAAACTTTAACTACAGTAGTTTTTAAGGATGCCAACGAAAGCTGAGGGTGTAGAGCAAAATAGTTCTAAGCTTCAGTTAAACTTCTTTAGGTAAGATCTTATTTACTTTTCCTTTCTTAATTTTCCTCCCTAAAAGATAAACTAATACTCTTAAATGGTCTTTCAGTATAGTGGTTCTTACGTAGTTTAACATAGCTATAAATTGAGTTTAACAATTTATAAACTCAAGAGAATAATTTTTATAAACCCTGTTTTCCAATCTGTCATTTACTTAAATTATTTTGGTTGTTTTTCCCTTTTTTTCCTCCTTTTCCTACCCCCTCCCCCTCCGTGTGAAGATTTGGGTGCTTAACATATCATTTTCTTCCCTGCTGGAATTTTAGCATTGATATGAACCATGGACAAGTATATTCTGCTGCCACAAAGACTGTAAAGTGCTTCATTTCAACAGCTGAGGCAAGCCAAGTGATCATTAATAAAGCTTTTCTTGGTTCCTTCAGTGGTGTTGGTAGTAAAATGGTAGGTAAAAGTTAGGCTGCAAGTTCAATAAATCATGAGATTTCCCATCGTTACACCCTTGTGTATTCACATTTCTTGGATCAAACATTTTGAATGAACTAGGGGTTTTTATTAAAGACATTTGTTGTATTTATGGTTGTAACTGTACATGCTTATCAGGAAGAGACTGAAGGTAGGGCAAAAATGGTTGAATCTATTTTCAGATAGTAGTTCATACTTGAGTGAAGTGTCTGTCTACATTATGAAGCCTGTATGTATCCAGTACCAAATAGGTGGGTTAAATGTGGTTATTTTAGTTCAGTGTCTTAACCCTGAAGAGAAAGTTGTAGTTTGGCTGTTGAAATTCATTCCTTAGATACCATCAGTTTGATTGCCCGGCTTTATTGCCTTTACAGGAATGTGATACTCAGGGCTTACTCTACTATATGCACCAGTGAGTCTTCTTTGATCCTAAGACCACCACTGAAGTTGTTTAGGTTCTTTTGGACAAACATGATAAACTTCTTCAGATACTTTTTTTTTCCTTTGGCAGGAAGGTGTCTTGCTGCAGGTAACTAATGAAGAAGTGGTCAACCACAGAGTCTTCAAGAAATAAGAAATTCTGTACCATCTGAAAGTAGTTCTTGTTGGTGCCTTCATTTAAAAAGCACTCTTTAAAATAAAAGGGAAATGTTTTCTGATAAAACAAACATTTAGTTCAGGTTCTTGATATAAAACAATTAAAAAATGAGTATTGTTTGTAAAACTAACATCAAATTGGCTAGAGAGATAAATGTATCATGTTTTAAATTAGGTTTTGTGAGTAGACAGATTACAATTCTATTTTAAATATATAAAGTTTATAAAATAAATATTTTTTGTATCCAAATACTTGGTGTAATGTTTACACATAAAATGTGTGAATCTTGTTCTATAAACATTCGGTTGTCTAAAAGATCACCATCCCCTAAATTTTTTAAAGCAGTTTGGGGCTATGCATATTTTCTTTTAATATTAACAGATAAATGAGAAGAGCATTGTGGACATTATTGACTGTCCCCAATAAAATGCTGTTCATTATGCACTGTATATTCAGCGTTTGAGTACTCCTACTAAAGTTTCTGGCTTTACCTTGTATGTTCAGCAATACTGGTGGCATTTTGAAAATCATGGATTTTAAAGGTGAACCGGCCAGAGTGGTCTAGATTAACTGGCTTTGCAAAAGCACTGAGGCTTAAAATATGTACTAGATTGTCACATGTCAATTAGTTTTATTGTGTTTCACACAGAGTAAATGAATATCAGTGTTTTTTTCTTTTTATGTGTTTATTTGGACATTTATCTGAATTAAGAAAACCAAAAAATAAGGGCCAAGTTAATTGATTTGTTTCTATGATTTGTTTTGGTTTTGATAATTTGAGATCTAACAGGTAAGTCACACTAACAGTGGGTAACTTCTGTTTTAAATAGCTGAATTCATCACAGACTTGTACAAATATCCCAACTTCAGGAAAATTTTGAAGTTTTAAAAATGTTTGGATGTACAAAGACGTTGAACTTTGAAATACATCAGGTTGATATGCATAACCTCAAAATACCAACTCCTATCCAGCAAGGTCAAGGGAATATCACACAAATAGGGGAGAATTAGGTAATTACACAATAGACTGAAATGAACTGATGGAAGAAGAGTTTACTGAAACATGGTGTAATGTTGGATATTCAACATAGGCTTATTTCCTGTGTGTATAGTGTTGAATCTGTTTTTCTTGGAGAAATTGAAGTTTAAGGTAGTTCTTGTGCAGCTTTGAGACAGTGCCCTAAAATGAAGAAAGGCTGCCTTTTGTCCGGGGCTTTATATTGTTGCTGTGTAACAACTTACTTTTAGAGCAGTTTAGAGAAACAAACTTCAGCATCTATGGGTCAGCAGTTGGGAGCAACTTAACTGATTCTGGGTAAAGCTCACAGTTGCAATCACAGAAAACTAGGATTGGATAATTTTTTTTTATATATCCAGAGTGGCATACTAACAGGGCTGAAAAGTTAATGCTGGTTGTCATCTTCCCTCGGTGAGTGAGCAAGAAAAGCTGTAAAATGAACACACTACATTTAGTCATGCCATCTTACATCCTTTATGGTCACAGAATGTGGTGGGAGGGTTCTATTCACTGGTAAATTACCAAGCAGGCAAGGATCATTGGGAACTATCTTAGATGCTGGCTGTCACACTCAAGGGTGTGCCCTTATTCAGTTTATGCATGAGTGTAAAACCGGATTTCCCTGTGTAAGGTTTTCCTTGTAGCCCAATTTGGTAGATGCCAAATTGCTTGACCTAATAAACGTTAGGTATTGGGAGCTAACAATGTAAGGCAACAAGTCTCAGTTTGTCACTGATGGTTGAAAAGTGCAAAAGGTAGAAAACACCTATCTCAGGTCACCTGGAGTGCATGTTATTTAAATTTGCTTTCTTTTTAAGGTTGGGAACTAATGTACTGAGATGGTTGACAGGCCCTACATAATTTTGACATTTGTACTATTTAGTAATGCACTAACACTGGCTTGTTTTGGGAGGGGAATTGGGGTAACCAGTGAGTTGCATGGATTTACCAGAGAACAAATAGTTCGAAAACTGAGGTGGGGAAAGAAGGATCTAGCCACTTGAGTGCATTTAGGGAAGTTAGTATTACCACAAAAACCCTGTATACTGGTTCTGTAGCTCTGCTCAACTGAAGCCTGCCTTTCTTTTCCATACAATTGGCCTAAAATCTGATCACACTTCGGAAGATGCTCAAGTGAGTTTTAATTGGAAAAGATATCCTACCCACTTGGGTTGTCTTTATCCCTATCTTCCTCATTCTGATTAAGACATTAGATACTGTAATCAAGATTACTCAACTAGGTAGGTAAAGTGGAGGGTCCTAGGCAATGGTGGTTTGGTTTTCGGCATTGACTTTGTAATCTAGTTGGTTTGCACTGGAAAGCAAATGTGGAATTCCTTCTACCTTTAAAACTGGACTGTCGGAAAAGCAGTTCGTTTATATGCCTTGAATCCAGCATGTTAAGATGGAGACGGGGTTGTGTCAGAAAGCCAACCCATAGCCAATTAGATCTTGTAAAGCTGGCTGCTTAATGCACCAATTAAAAGTCCCTTGTATGGGAGAGGGGACATCAGTTTCAGGAACCTACACTACCAAAATATGCTGTAGTCCTCTTGTATGAAACGTGTATTTGCACATGACCTAAGCACGTCTCATACACTTGAGTTGTCTCTAGGTTACTCTCATTTAATCCAAGATAGAAGCTTGGTAAATAGTATGCTGCATTGTATGGGGAATAATTGACAAAGTTCAGTACAGACATTACTATCTTTATATTCCATTTGCAGTTACTTGATCTGTGTGCTGTATTTAAGGTTTTTTATAGCTTAAACTTCAGGCAAGACATGGTGCATAATCTGAGCAGCTTGGGAGGCTGAGGTAGGCGGATTTGAGTTCGAGGCTGGATCTTTGGGGGCCACTGCACTTCAGCAGTGCCAAGACTCACCATGATTACCAATTCTGCTCTCTGCTGTCCTTTCCTTTTAGAGGTTTGAAGAATGCTATCTGATAAGCAGGCACTCGTGCGAGTGCACTTAGTCAACTTTGAAACAAGTAAATTGGTACTGTAGGATTTCCTACTGTGGACTGAAATGTTTTACGTGTGTCCTTAAATTATAACTGTCAAAAGCTTAAGACATTTGAAATACTCCCTTGTAAAAAGCAGCTCGTCAGCAGACTAAACAAATGATCATTGAACACCATGAGTCATTGAATGGGGCAATAATTTTATCTAGAAGCATTGCTGGCAAAATAACAGGTCTTGGGAAAAAAACTTATTACAAAAATCCAACGGTATATATAAACTGCGTTTCTCTAGCCCAAGATATTTATGTGATACTCTACACTGTAACGGCAGAAATAGCATCTGAGAAACTTCATTTTGAAAAATTGGACATAAAATTTTATGTACACATTATAGTACACATAATGTGTTGACGTTCCCCGGACTTGACAGTCATCTAGGTGAGGTCATTGCTGTCTTCAGAAAACTCAATCTGTTTACTGTTAGAGTGAACTTAGTGAGGTTTTCATTTCAAATGCCATTATTTCTAGAATTTACCTTACCCTGGTTTATTTTCACATTCACCTGTTTTTTCCCCCCAATAGCTTTTGCCTATTTTAAACAATCTTAGATGGTTTCACTGTTACTCTTCCCCTACTGTTGGTTTGTTTATATGGCTTACAGTGTTCTGGTGAGATCTCAGTATTCTAAGATGTGAGGCCATCCCTTCAGGCTGGCTTTACTACTGCCAGAGATTTTATGGATTTAATACACGCACAAGGAGTTCTGTTTATGCAAGTAGCCCATTCTATCTCTGGTTACATGAGGAAGGCCTGTGGCTTAAACTACCAGTGACTCCAGGTCTTCAATGCACTCTATATCACATAGTATTCAGTGTGTTAAGTATTGGGATGGAGGGGGGTGGATTTGCCTTACTTTGGCATACTATGTTGGCCTCAATTTGGCTTGAGTCTGATCAATTTGCTATGCTGCCCTATTTGTTATTCATCTATATTCCTGAATGTGGATATTTTGGAAGGAAAACAAGAAATTTGCTTGAGATTTCTATATAAAAGGGAAAAGTTAATTTTTAATACAAATACAAAATTTATTTCAACAAAGCAAAATTTATAAGTTAAATATAAAGATTAAAATAGTGTTTGAAAAGCTTACTGTAGTGCTAACTAAATGAAAATAAGGCTATTTTGCATTTAAAAAACTGAAATACCTCTTAAAATAATTTGATCCCCAGTGTTTGCTCTTTCTGAAGTAACTGACTTACTAAAAAGGATGGCTGCCAAAAAGTCTTACTGGGTTTTCAAAATGTTAACCTATTCTTTGGACATAACTGAATTTTGTATACAATGCATTTCATGAAAAGTTGTGGCTCCCCCAGATTTCCCACAAGTGTGATCTTGAAGTCCTAAACATTTGTCCATATAAGCTTCAAAACAGAGCCTTAACTGAGTTATTCAGGTAGCAGTACTTAAAGATAATTCTTGAAGCAGTTTCGATGGTTTCTGATCCAAATCAGTTTCCGAACATTACTACTTCACGTGAGTCCATCTTCAGTTTCTTCTCACTTTCTCTTTCCCTTTTGGGTTTCCTTTTTGTGGCCTGAGGCCCCCAGTTCTTTGGGTACTAACAAGACACTTCCATCATGAGTACACTGAAGTGCATAGTGGTTTGGATTGACTGGCCTACCTTCGTCATCTCTTAATCTACTAAAAACATCATGATAAAGGTCATGCAGTTTCTGTTTCATTATGTTAATAGCTTTGTTACATTGTGTTCGCTCTCTCTTAAGAGTTTCCTTCTTTGCTTGCAAGTTACATACATCATTTTCTAGATTCAAAATTATGTCCAATTTGCGTTTACGACAGTTCTGTGCAGCAACTTTGTTTTTCCCTCTTCGTCTGATATCACGGATAAGTGAGACTTGTAGGTCTGTCAGATAGTACCTACTTAACATGCTATTGAAAGAATCAACAGGCATGCCGACAATTTCATCTACAGAAAAAGGGATATGCAAAGCTTTAGCACGCTGTTCATCACGGCTCAAGTTTCTATCTGTGTCTTCGAGGTACCTACTCCTTATCTTCTGTGACCTCCCAGGCCACGAAAAAGGTTCAGAAGTAGATTCTGGTGCACTTGGCTGTAAGTGGTAAGTGTGGTTATGAAATATGTGTTGAAATGTAAGATCCCCATGGAAACCAGCATCACTCTGATCCATGTGACAAAGCTTACTAGGTTCTGGGTAGTCGCCGCCTACGGCACCTTCTAAGTCATGGTGGGAACTAGATTCATGGTCAGTACAATAACCTGTAGCACCTTCACACACACAGTGAGAGGAATTAGACTTGGTGACAGAGGTACTATTGTGACTTGAATCTAAGGAAAGGCCAGAATCAGAATCTGGTTCATCAAAAAGCTGAGAAACATCGATTGGATCAAAGTCGTCTTCTGTGGCCAATGACATTAAGTTTATCTCATCAAATATATTTACGTCAAGATCATACAGTAGGTCTTGGCTTGTTAGATTCCGCATATGATTGTCAACTGGTGAAAGAAATCCTGTCGAGTTAGTTCCAGGAAGGGTTTGCTCAGGATTGGTGGTATGAGAATTTAACTGCAGAAATGGTTCTTGTGACTGTGAAGTCCTTGTTGGATTTCTTCTAAATGTATTGTTGGGACAAAGCAAGATGGCCTCGTGAAGATTCACATCCTGACTTATAGCCTGGCTGAAGTTTACATGATAATGTGCTGAAGAATTCATGCCATCACTGATACTGCCTGGAAGAGGAATATCTCCCAATGAGATGCCCTGAAAAACAAAGGAAAAACACTTTAAACATGAATAGCCCTATTTCTGAAGCAGTCCTATTACCTAACACAACTTTTGTTTCCTCTCTTGTCAGTTCCTTTATATTTAATAGAGATATGCTGTTGGCAGTAACTTCCTGGTTAAAGTGCAGTCAATACAATACATGATGTGAGTCCAAATCAGAATACTTGGAATTCTGCAGAATACTTGGAATTCTGAGTAACCTAGAAATTAAGATTGATTAGTATAAAAGCTAACTGCATTTTCGTATTAAAAAGTCTAATGTTACAATCTTGTAATTTACTACTTTATAATAAGATGTAACTCTCACCCTAGCAGGTTGGTAATCACATTGTGGCGGGTCAGGGATAATAAACTACAGTGAAGTAGTAGTCTGGAGGAAAGAGGTTGCTTAAATGCCTCTAAGCACTAAAATGATAAAGCTATTATGAATGTTGCTGCAATAAACATGGGGGTGCAGGTGTCCCTTTGATACACCGATTTCCTTTCCTTTGGATAAATACCTGATAGTGGGATCACATGGCAGTTCAATTTTTAGTTTTTTGAGAAACCTCCATACTGTTTTCCATGACCAGTCTAAATTTGATTACACCTTTGAGATTTGGAAAGAGGAATGCTATACATACTTGGTTAATTCTGAGCTGAAGTGCTTCTGTAAAAATAAGCATTACTTTAAACTGCTGTGTCAACCAAGTAAAGGAGTTGTATTTATTCACCAGAAAGTCAGTGCAGATACATTCCTGCAAGGATAAAAGCCAAGGTTCCAATTACCTCCAGTGAATTTTCAGGCTGCGATGAAAGCAACTGGAATAAATCTTCCAGAGAGAAAGAAGTATCTGTCCCATTCAGATGTCTCTGTAGAGAAACACAAAAGGTGCATCCTTCACGTAAAAGACCGAACTGGTTGGGGCTTTAGGCTTTATCTTTAAAGGATCACCAGGTCTTATCTCCACACTGGGTTTTTATCCTATTATGTTCCTCGGTTGTAAGTTTTACTTTTTATTATTTTTTGAGACGGAGTCTCACTCTGTCGCTCAGAATGGAGTGCAGTGGTGTAATCTCAGCTCATTACAACCTCTGCCTCCCAGGTTCAAAGGATTCTCCTGCTTTAGCCTCTGGAGTAGCTGGGATTATAGCCGTGCACCACTATGTCTGGCTAATTTTTGTATTTTTAGTAGAGACAGGGTTTCACCATGTTGGCCAGGTTGGTCTCGAACTTCTGACCTCAAGTAATCCACCCACCTAGGCCTCCCAAAGTGCTGGGATTACAGATGGGAGCCACTGCAGGTGGTCTATTTCTTTTCTTGTAGTACTCAATATTTCAACATGCATACTTAAAGAGTTAATCAGTATTTCTATATCTTCCATAAACAACTTCCATATAATTTTTGGCTAGTTCTTAGTTTCAGCTTATTTTGCCCCTCCACAGCCAGCCCTCCCAGTTGGTTACACAATTACGTAATTTTGGCCAGGTGTGGTGGCTTACGCTTGTAATCCCAGAACTGGGAGGTCAAAGCAGGCAGATCGCTTGAGCCCAGGAGTTGGAGACCAGCTTGGGCAACATAACAAGACCATCTCTACAAATAAAATGAGCTGGGTGTGGTGGTGTGCACCTGTGGTCCCAGCTACTCCGTGAAGCTGAGGCAGGAGGACTGCCCGAGTCCAGGAGGCTGAGGCTGCAGTGAGTTGTGACAGTGCTGCCACACTCCAGCCTAACAGAATGAGATCTTGTCTCAAAAAGTAATTTTTACAGTCAATATTTATTTACATGTACTCCAATTTTTTTTTTTTTTAAAACCAACTTATCAATGCTTCATCTCACTCCTGGCCTTCATGGTTTAGCTTCTTTCTAGTTGAAAGAACTCTTCAGAATTCTTTTTAGAGAGAACCTGAGCAGTAAACTCAGTTTTTGTTACAGGGAATTATTATTTCACTGCAATCTCTACCTCCTGGGTTCAAGTGATTCTTGTGTCTCAGCCTCCCGAATAGCTGGGACTACAGGCATTTGCCACTGCACCTGGCTAATTTTTATATTTTTAGTAGAGATGGGTTTTTGCCATGTTGGCCAGGCTTGTCTTGAACTGCTGACCACAGGTGATCCACTGGCCTTGGCCTCACAAAGAGGGGATTACAGGCATGAGCCACCATGCCTGGCCTACATGGAATTATTTTGTCTTCATGCTTAAATGATGAGTTAACAGGTAAATTTAAGGTTTAATGTTTTCCCTCACTACTCTGTCTTACAGCATTTATTACTAATGGTAAGTTTGCTCTCAGTGTTATTTATAATGAACTTTTTCTATCTCAGATAATTTAAAAGATTTTTCTTCTTAGTTCTTGATGTTCTGTTTCAATCTGATATGTCTGGGACTTAATTTGTCTTTATTACGAGCTCTATGTACTCCTTTAATCTGAGGACTTTTCTGGAAATATTCTGCCATAAACTCATTTTAAATATTGCTTCTCTTTCATATTTTATATCTCTTCTGGGACTCCTATTAGAAGTAACGTAGATTTTTCTCTTCTATCATTGTCTCAATTTTGCTTTCATATTTTGCATCTTTGTGGTACATTCTAGATAATTTTCTTAGATCTGTCTTCCAACTTACCCTTTTCTTTAGCTGTTCACACCACTTCCACTGAATTTTCAATGAAAATGACTATTTTTCATATCTAGAATTTCATGTGGGCTCTTTTCTAGATCTTTTTCTTTTTTCATGATAGTCTGTTCTTGCCTTATAGATTCTGTTCCTTCATGAACAATTTAAACACTATTTTAGAGTCTTTTTCAGAGGACTAGGAATCCTGACTCTTGCATATGCTGACTCATGGCTATTTATGTCATTTTTAATTCTTAAAAGGTGAGCTTTTCGGGGAGCAGTCTTGCATTCTTCTCTTCAAGAACCAGTGTTTGTATCGTTTTCCAGACTGTACTTCTCTTGGCTGAGGATTCTTGATGGTGATGGTAGTGTGAGTTCAGATCTTATATCTAGCTTTGGGGCCCCCACTGGGGTTCTGATTTCTAAAGCATAGCCAGAATTGTACCAGTCCCCATTTCCTAGATATTCTTCCAGAGTTGTCATCTGGAAGAATGGAAATGCCAGTGATTCACTGGTCTAACTCATTTTTATTTCAACAAGCTTTAAAAGCACCTTCTAAGTAATAGCCCAATAAAAGAACAGAAATATATTGTCAGAACTACCATAAGAAATGTGACTGGGTGCAGTGGTTCACACCTGTGATCCCAGCACTTTGGGAGGCCAAAGTGGGCAGACTGCTTGAGCCCAGGAGTTTGAGACCAGCCTGAGCAACATGGTGAAACCCCACCTCTACTGAAAATACAAAAAATTAGCTGGGCATGGTGGTGTGCACCTATAGCCCCAGTTACTTGGGAGGCTGAAGTGGGAGATCACCTGAGCTCGGGAGGTTGAGGCTGCAGTGAGCCATGATAGCGCCACTGCACTTTAGCCTGGGTCACAGTGTGAGATCCTGTCCTCCCCCAACCCAAAAAAAAAGGTTAAGTACACAAAGATGTGATGTAAATGCTCAGGCTAGGAACATGGAGATACACAATGAGGAACCAAGCCTGATAAGACCTAGGCACAAATGCCTGGCTTTGAATGATTAGTATGTTTCTGAAAAGTTTTGTCCAAATTGATGTTTGTCCTATGTCAAATTATATTTTTAATTCTCTCCAAGGAAGCTCTCTACTTCATTTGTCTTGTCATTAATATTTAGTAAGTGCCTATTCTGTGCCTAGCTGTGAATTAATTTGTTACAGGTAGAGGTAGAGAAAACAGTTCTTGCTTTGCTGGGAAGCCCAGTGAGGGAGTAAAGATGAAGACATACCTCGGAGAAAGGCAATATACAATTCAGTGTTAAGTAAGTGAAAGACTAGTGAAAACATCTTTTCCCTCAAAGAGAACTGTGAACACTCAGGGAAGTGGTCAGAAATGTCCCCTTCAAAATACATATGGTTCTGTCCGTATTTTAATGTAAAAGTCCATGGGTATTGATTTGACAATACAGTATGTACGCTGTGGGGAGAGTGGTAAAACCATACAACGCATCCAAATATAAATATAAAGCCTAGATAAGTCAGAGGAGCTGGGGAGAAAACCAGCTGGGAAAAAAGAACAGGCAGTTGCCAAATGCCAGGCTGCAATTGAGGGTTACAAAAGGGTTGAAGCTGCAGTGGTCAGAGTGAAAATGGGAGGGTTCCTTGGGGTGTGCTCTCTACCCCTCCCCTTCATCTGAAGAATGGCAAAAAGAGCCTCAAGGAGACCATTTAGAACTTGGTGTGTGTTCTCTGCACTTTGGGGACACAGAAGCTTAGTGTCCCACTTTTGCCTGGGAAATATAAAGGGTGAGAAACCATGCAAGAGCCATAGTTAGGGAACTGAAAAAGGGTCTAAGGTGCTAGGTGGCCAGCAAATGGTTGAGAGGGCCACCTGGAGAGGTGAGATGCATGTATGCCACAGAACATTCAGGGAACAGCCCTAAAGGACCAGCTGCAGTGGAGATGCATTTGCCTCTGTCAAGAGGAAGACTCCCAGCTGTGGGGCCAGGGGTCTCCAAAGAACCTATACATGAAAAAGTGCCCACGTGACAAAGAGTTGTATAATATTTAAATGTATGGGATGGTCAAGAGAAACAATTTCCTATGTTCTTAGCACCCCACACCCTCAACCCCAGAGAAATCAGCAGGGCAGGCCACACAAAACTGAGGGAAGATGCTGACTTTTAGCTCAGTGTTTTTTGTTTTGGATTTTTCTTTTTTGAGACAGGGTCCTGCTCTGTCACCCTGTCTGAAGTGTAGTGGCATGATGACGGCTCAGTGCAGCCTCAACTTCCTGGGCTCAAGTGATCCTCCTACCTCAGCCTGCCAAGCAGCTGGGACCACAGGCACACACTACCACGCCCAGCTAACTTTTGGTTCAGCGTTCTTGAAAATTACACTGGGTTATACCTTTTTTTTTTTTTGAGACAGGGTCTCACTCTGTTGCCCAGGTTGGAGTGCACTGGTGTGATCACAGCTCACTGCAGCCTTGACCTCCCAGCCTCAGGTGATCCTTCCACCTCAGCCTCCTGGGTAGCTAGAACTACAGGAAGACATCACCACACCAACTAATTTTTGTAATTTTTGTGGAGATGTGGTTTTTCCATGTTGCCCAGGCTGATCTCCAACTCCTGGGCTCAAGTGATCTGCCTGCTTTGGCTTCCCAAAGTGCTGGGATCACAGGCGTGAGCAACTGTACATGGCCACATTGGGTTATTCTTATCAATTGCTGCACTGGGATGGCCAAAGGGATTTTCATGAGTATCTAGAATTTATGGGACCTGCCCTAGATTTCACCAAGGGGCTCTAGGTGGAAGCTGGAGGGGCAAGGGAGTGGCAGGTAGGCAAAGAGAACAAACCTGTTTTCTGATTTCATGCCAAATAAGTAATGTTCCATGTAATATTACAAGCCCTAATAATACGCAGCCCTAAACTCCACCTTCTGGGAAGGGGACAGGCTAAAGCAGGTGATGGCTAAGAGAACCATCAGGGCAAGACCTGTGAGGGTATGCCTTCCAGGTGGAAGTGCCACGTGGTTATTAAATATCTCTGGAGTGCCTGTTTGGTATGCTGTGGGCAGGACCTCAGCAGGGCTGAAGAGAAACCGCAGTACAGCCCAAATGAAAGGAGAAGGAAGCACAGATCACAGGAAGCATCCATCCCTTCAGCCTGGCTCTGGGAGTTCATTTGTACACCTCTTCTCACAGCTAAAGAGTAAGGTTAGGCAATGAGGAGTTAAGGAAGTGGTCCCACTGGACCATGGATGCCCAGTGGTTCGGCCAGGCCTGCCAGGAGACTGAACAAAGATTTGAGTCCAAGCCTTAGCTGACATCATGGGTGTTTGGCTGTAGGGTTGGTCCTCAGCTTGCTCTCCTGGACTAGGCCAGCCTGGCTGCCTGTTCATGTGGCTGGTTGAGGACTCCTAGGTTCACCATTTCTTCATCCCTTGCCTTGGCAAACATAACTAGCAAAACCTGCTAGCAAGGTCCTGGAAGGGGGTGTGTGCACACGTGTAGACACAAAATCTTGAGTTTAACCAGAGGAAATAACTGTATGGGCTAATTCATTTATAAATCAAATTACTACTCCCATAACTTAAAGACAGAGGTATTTTCATATATGATATTTGTTAACAGTAGAGCATACTTACATGCTCATTCTTTTTTTTTTTTTTTTTTTTTTTAGGAGGGGGGTTCCCTTTGTTTCCCAGGGTGGGGGGAAAGGGGGGGAGTTC
>NC_037670.1:86682417-86691373 GCF_003255815.1 Theropithecus gelada
TTTTGAGACGGAGTCTCGCTGTGTCTCCCAGGCTGGAGTGCAGTGGCGCGATCTCGGCTCACTGCAAGCTCCGCCTCCCGGGTTCACGCCATTCTCCCGCCTCAGCCTCCCAAGTAGCTGAGACTACAGGCGCCCACCACCACGCCCGGCTAGTTTTTTGTATTTTTAGTAGAGACGGGGTTTCACCATGTTAGCCAGGATAGTCTCGATCTCCTGACCTCGTGATCCACCCGCCTCGGCCTCCCAAAGTGCTGGGATTACAGGCTTGAGCCACCGCGCCCGGCCTACATGCTCATTCTTTTTTTTTTTTTTGAGACGGAGTCTCGCTGTGTTGCCCAGGCTGGAGTGCAGTGGCCGGATCTCAGCTCATTGCAAGCTCCGCCTCCGGGTTTTTACGCCATTCTCCTGCCTCAGCCTCCCGAGTAGCTGGGACTACAGGCGCCCACCACCTCGCCCGGCTAGTTTTTTGTATTTTTTAGTAGAGACGGGGTTTCACCGTGTTAGCCAGGATGGTCTCGAACTCCTGACCTCGTGATCCGCCCGTCTCGGCCTCCCAAAGTGCTGGGATTACAGGCTTGAGCCACCGCGCCCGGCCTACATGCTCATTCTTAACACAAACTGTCAATGCCACAAAATCTACATTAAAACCAAAATGGCAAGGCTTGAATATTCTGACAGGCGTACCTCATTTCTAGATTCAGTGGTCTTTTCTGCCTCCCAATCAGGTTTCTCTGCTACTTTGTTTTCATCTTCATTATTCTGCTGAAGTGAGTTCTCCTTCTGGGCTGACACCCTTTCTTCATTTTCCTCACGCTGGGAACTATGATCCACAGCTTCGTGCTTTTCTCTTAGTACCTCGTTCTCCTATAAAAGTACCAAATTGCATCAAATAAGCAAACAGTCTTTAAAACTGCATTGTGCTTATTGTTCAGGGACCATGAAACCCACAAGTCAAAAGCTAAGACTGGCATTTCATTATTTTAGTATCAAAGAAACATTTAATTCAGAAACAAAGGTCAGTTTTATATCCTGTCCTGAGACAGGCTGTTCGAATCTGTGCAATTTAAATTAACACGCACTTATAAAGCCCCTGAATTTAAAATACTCATGAGTTAGATTAGATATGGAAATTAATGTTGCCAGTAGGCAGTTTTAGTTTTCTGTTCAAAATCAATCAAACAGCTAAGTTGGAAGCAAACACTGATCAAATATGGAAACTATTATTACAAACTATTAATTGTGGTTCTCTCTGGAAGGTTGGGAACAGGGTGGGAAAGAGTTTACTTCACTTTATACATGTCTATAACTGTGAATATTTTACAACACACACATATTGCTTTATTTATTTTTGAGACGGAGTCTCACTCTATAGCCCAGGCTGGAGTGCAGTGGCGAGATCTCGGCTCACTGCAAGCTCCGCCTCCCAGGTTCACACCATTCTCCTGCCTCAGTCTCCTGAGTAGCTGGGACTACAGGTGCCTGCCACCACGCCCAGCTATTTTTTAAAATTTTTAAATTTTTTTTATTTTTAGTAGAGATGGGGTTTCACCGTGTTAGCCAGGATAGTCTCAATCCCCTGACCTCATGATCCACCCACCTCGGCCTCCCAAAGTGCTGGGATTACAGGCGTGAGCCACTGTGCCCGGCCATATTCCTTTTATAATCAAGAAAATGATAAATATAAAACATCTCCACAGATCTACATTTATTTACCCAGATATGTCCTTCTACCTTAATTTACTTTATAAATAAGGAGACCTAAATAACTAAAAGGCTAGAGAATTCCTCTAAACATTCAAATATGGTTACCATTTAGAGTGTACTGCATATTCAGATAGTTTCAACTATGATATCAAAAGCTCTCTGGATATATTTTTTTCCCCCTATAACATTAAAGCTTGTCAAACTTTTTCACAATTTCTGTTCTTCCAGGAACAGACACACTGGCACACCCCCTTCCCACCAAACCACAGGAAAAAAATTTTTAAGTGAAGGTTGAAGAAATGGAAATTTACAGATGCCAGAAGAAAGGAGAAAAATCATGGCAAGATAAGGAAAAAAGGAGGCTGATATTCTGCTGGCCCACTTGGTTTACTGGCTTCTCTGTCTGATTGTACCTAATTGTGACACTGTGCCTTCCCTCTAGACACTGTAGATGATGTTCGGTCCTAGCTCAGTCTCTCCCTTTGCACATTCTGTTACAACCCTGCTCATGTGCTCAAGATATTGCTCCTGCTACTCTCCCCTCTCTTCTGCATCAACAGTTGTTTCTCATCTACTGGACAATTCCCATCAGCCTACTATCATACACGAATACCCCCACCTTTAAAAACCACTCCCTTGGTCCCACACTAGTCTTCAGATCCCATCCCATTTTTCTGCTCCCCTTTAAACCAAAAACCTTCTAAGAGTTATCTGTACTCAATGTATTTTCTCTTCATCCATCAGCAAAATTTGACTTAGTTACCACCACCTCCTGGAAACAGCTTCTTCACCTGGCATCCAAGTACCTCTCTATTCTCCTACCTCATCAAGAACTTCTGCTTTGCTGATTCTTCATCCCCTTGATATCTAAACCTAGCAATGTCCCAAGGCTCAGTCCTCAGGTCCACCAAGCACTCTCCCACTTCACAGCCCTTGTATTTGCAGCCCTTTCTGCCTATAAGCTCTCTCAACCCTCTTATCCTCCTGCCCCCAGGTCTCTTCAAATACCTGCCATCCCAGTTTTCTTTCTTAATCACTCTACATAAAAAACTACACCAAAATCTATTTCCCTTATCTTGCTTTATTTTTTCTCCATAGCATTTAGCACCAGCTGATATATTACCATGTTTATTTGTTTGATGTTTGTCCTACTAGAATGCTAGTTTTTGGAAGGCAAGGGCTCTGTCTGCTTGGTTCCTGCTATTGGCCACTTCCTAACCCAGATTCTGGCACATAACAGACCCTTACTACATATTTGTTGAATAGCTGGACTCTTAGACACAATATCCTAAGACTTTGATAGAGATCCTACTTCTGATGGATTGTTCTTTCCTGCAACAATACTGATAAAAATCTGGGGAAGGAAGAAAAGGTGACTGATCACTTTTTACCTCTCATCTTTTGCCAAGGGTAAGGTTTTTTGTTGTTGTTAAATCTGAAGATAATCAAACTCAAAACTTTGGATACCTGAGGCAGCTAACTTTGTTTAAAAATTTGCTGTTGGTAGAGAGAGAACTTCTAATCTCTAAATCAAATGATCTATTTTAGAACCATGAAGCAAACTCCCCTAAATATGTAATATATGCATTAATACAACACACATGGACACACACAAACATGCAAACACAAAAATGTCACCTATATTACATAAATAGTAACAGGGAAACAAGTGGTTGATATAGATCAAACCCACAGAGGAACTGATCAAGAAAACTTTAGTCTGGGAAGGTTTTTTTTGTGGGGGAAACTTTTTGAGTGTAATGAATTGGTAACAAAGGTATGTAAGGTGTCTTGCCTGAAAACTCAGGAAGAGAATGACTGGAGGCAGAGAAATTCTATATGGTCAAAATTCACACTACAAGAAGCCAAAATTAGGTCAAAAATCCTATAATATAATAATGGTCATAACTCATTGAATAAAATGAGTTGAACAAAAGAATCAATGAGTGCACTCAAATATAAACAAATAAATGAAGGAAAGAGGAAATCTCTTTCTTAAAGTAGAATACAAATAATAAATATAAAACAATGATGAATTAGAAAACCATCAATGGATGCTTAACTTAGGGAGTGAAAATTTTATGAGAAATAAGATACTTAAATAGTCTCAAAGTATCACTCTGCAGATTACTTGTTAATTACAAATAATAATAATAATAATAATAACACTACAGGAGAAATCTGGCAGACACCATCTAAATCAAATGGTCAACTCTATCATCAAAATACAGAGTTAAACCAACATTGTGCTCTCCTGATATGGAGGGCACGATACCATTTCTGTGGTTTTCTCACCAAAAATTCATAATCTCAATCTAATCATTGAGGAAACATCAGATAAATCAACATTGGGGGTCATTTTTACAAACTAACTGATTGATGCCCTTCAGCAATCTAAAGGTGAAGAAACACCAAGAGTGAGGAGTGTTTCCACATTACAGGTGACTAAACAGACTTGGCAACTAAATACATACTGACAGATTCTGAAAATGGACTGTAGATTAGATAGTAGCCTTACATTCATATTAAATGTCCTGATTTGATAACTGGCTATAGAAAAGAAAATCACTGTTCTTAGGAAATACACACTAATAAGTATCTGGGTGTTGAGGGATGCAATGGTTTCAATTCAGGGATGCAATGGTTTCAATTCACTTATAAACGTTTCAAAACAGAATTACATATGTATACAGAGAGACATGGTTATTAATATAGCTAAATGAGGTAAAACATAAATAGGTAAATCTGGGTAAAGGGTATATATATATATGCCATTTTTTAAAAGTTTGAAATTATATTTAGCTAAAAGGTTCACCTAAAAATGCCTACATAGCAAAATCACTTTGGCCAAGGCAACAGCAAAGGGTTAGCCCAGAATAATTCTCCCATTAAATTTTCTGTTTATTTGTATTTTGCCCCCAAGTGTATAGACATATAAACTTTAATATTTTCAACTCTTTCAACATTTAAATTTCTTATTTCATTTTCTTGTCTAATTGCTTTGGCTATGCTTCCCAAATAATGCTAAATAATAACGGTATATTTTTGCTGATTAATTTTAATGAGAATGCTTCACCAATAAGGATGACTTGTATTTGAGATACAGTCAGTCATTTTAAATTGAATATCGAATACAACACTAGTGCTGGGAATACGATAGTAAAAAATACAATCAGACCCTGCCCCCTTCACATCTTACATTCTATTTTTATTTTTTTGTAGAGATGGGGTCTTGCTATGTTGCCCAGGCTAGTCTTGAACTCCTGGCCTCAAACAATTCTTCCTCCATGGCCTCCCAAAACACTGGGATTATAGGTGTGGGCCATCACTCCTGGCCAGATCTCACATTCTAAAGAGAGAGGGAACCAAAAATACAAGTGAACTAATGAAGTAACTGCAAGTTATGGTAAGTGAGAGAGCTAGCTATGTGAAAAAAGGAGACAAAGGAATTCACGGCATAGATAATATCCAAATGGTATACTCATTTGCCTCTTACTATAGTTTATTTAACTGACTTTTTTTTCTCTCTTTTGAGGAGTTTTGATCTTGTTGCCCAGGCTGGAGTGCAATGGCACAATCTCAGCTCACTACAACCTCTACCTGCAGGGTTCCAACGATTCTCCTGCCTCAGCCTCCCAAGTAGCTGGGATTACAGGCACCTGCCACCACACCCAGATAATTTTCGTATTTTTAGTAGAGACGAGGTTTCATCACGTTGACCAGGTTAGTCTCGAACTCCTGGCTTCAGGTGATCCACCTGCCAACCTCCCAAAGTGCTGGGATTATAGGCATGAACCACCACACCCAGCCTAACTGGCTTCTTAATGGTGGATAGTTGTCTGTAATCTTTTCTTGTAACAGATATTAAAATCTCCTCACCCATAGTTCTTTGCACATGTGTGCAAGTAGGATACATTCCTGGAATTTTTGCTGGGTCAATGGATATGTGTATTTTTTATTTGATGGAATCTACTGAAAAGGCCTTCAAAGAAGGATAAAAGTGCCAATCTGATAGATGAAAACTGGTGATCATGGCTTACTGCAGCCTCAAACTCTTGGGCTCAAGTGATCCTCTCACCTCTCAGCTTCCCTAGTAGCTGGGACTACAGAAGCATGCCACCATGCCTGGCTAATGTTTACTTTTTGTAGAGATAAGGGTCTTGCTGTTTTGCCCAGGCTGGTTTCAAAACTTCTAGGCTCAAGTGATGCTCCCCACTCAGCCTTCCAAAAGGACTGAGTCATGCAGGCCAAGAGTGATTCATGGTTTTCTTTGATGTGCTTTTTTAGGCCTTGGTATCATTGTTATCCTGGTTTTGAAAAATGAATTGGGAAGGTTTATTTAACATTGGAATTCTTTATACTTGGAATATTTGAAAGAATTCCCCTTGAATGCTGTCTGTGCCAGGAGTTTTTTGTTTTTCTGAAGAAACTATTCTGACAACTTTTTAAACTTATTTCATGGGATATACCAACAGACATCCAAAAAGGCTGTTCCAACCTATACTGCCATCTGGTATGTGAGCACACCCATTTCCTCACAGCCCACCTACCCTCGGTTTGTTTCTCAATATTTGCTAATTAAAAGGTGAGAAACACAGCTCATTAGCAGGACAGTCTCGCGGGTATCAGTGTACATAGGAAACAAGGGGTGACTATGAAGACAGTCAGGGCACAACTCTGGACTGAGGTGGGGATAGATTTGAAATGTTAGAGTGTCTGCCTGCTCTTAAAGATGAGCAACTAAAAGAGCCAAGGGAAGGAAGGTAGTGGCTACAGTGGGTATTTTTTCTTTAGCCCGGTAGACAGAGGCAGGAGAGGAAGGCAGCAAGACCTGGGGGCCATGTCACATCAGTGTTGAAAACCTGGTTTCCTGAGAAGGCCCTTCCAGCTCTGACACTCCAAAGGTCTATGAATAAGTGACCGTATAATTTATCACCAAACGCATCCACTTTTGAGAGGGTAAGAGGGTACTATTAACAATTAGGCTGGGCAACAAGCATAAACCAGGACTATTCCCCATGGTGACCCACTTGAGGCCACAGGGGAAGAAGAGATTGCATAGCTCTTAAGAAACTTTTTTTTTTTGGTAGAGAAGGGGTCTCGCCATGTTGCCCAGGTTGGTCTTGAACTCCTGGGGCTCAAGCAATCCTCCCACCTCAGCCTCCCAAAGGGCTGGGATTACAGGTGTGAGCCACTACACCCGGCCACTCTCAAGAATCTGGATAGCAGACTGAATTCCACAAACTGAGGGAAGAAAAATACTTCAACCTGCACAGACTTAGGTATTGAATAAGTATCTTCTTAGATGATCCTTCCTGTATCCATTCGACTTTTCTTTCTTGAGAGCCTATTATGAAGCAAATATAATAAACACAACAAGCATCGTAAGTGATAAACGAGAGGAAGCATTTCACCCAGGGCTAGTGGGATGCATGTGGAGATGTACAGCCCAGGTCCCCTTCAAAGGAGGACTTGTGGCTATTCCCGGATACCTGTGGGCGGCCAGCCTCCACCATCCAAGAGCTGCCTCCCCTAAGGTCACACCCGTCCCAGTGTGCCCACATCCCATTACCCATCAGGTGAGAGTAGAGAGACAAGGCCATCTAGGCCCAATGTGGGACAAGTCTGATGCATCCGTGTCAGCCCAGGTGCTGGGTTCTGCCAGCCTGCATCACAATTCGACTTCTGCTTCTGTCTAATCCCGCCTGTCTCCAGTTATTGATCCCAAGGGTTCCCTCTAATAAACCTCCTTCACCCTAAAGGTAGTCTCAGAGTCTGCTTCCCAGAGAACCCAACTTGTAACAGTTAGCAATTATTCTACCTTGAGGGAGAGAAAGGGAGAATCTCAAGGCAGGGAGGGGTGGAGGATTTGCTACTGTAATATTTACAAAGTAAAAAGGGCCTATGGAATTTGTAATATAATTTGCAATTGCTTCTCGGCCTTTTGGCTAGAATCAAGTGTAATATAATATGCAGTCTGCAAAGCCCAAAACAGCCTAGTGGCTAGGAGGGCCCAAGTTCAAACCAGCTGAGTAAAAAGACCTATCCTACCCAATAGCTGGGTAACACTGGGCCAGCTGCTAAACCTCTTTGACCCTCAGTTTCCCCATGTGCGAAATGAGAAGATAATATCTAATTCATATTTTAAGGAATTAGTTGAAAACAGCCTCTTCAGGAACACTTCTACACTGCTGGTGGGAAGTGCACTGCTGGTGAGAATGTAAACCACTATGGAAAACAGTATAGAGATTCCTCAAAGAACTAAGAGTAGAACTACCATTTGATCCAGCAATCCCACTACTGGGTATCTACCCAGAGGCAATGAAGTCATTATACAAAAAAGATACTTGCATATGCATGTTTATAGCAGCACGATTCGCACTTGCAAAAATATGTAACCAGCACAAATGCCCATCAATCAATGAGTGGATAAAGAAATTGTGAGAGGGATATATAGAGAGATTTTATATATATAATATATATATTCCATCATATATAAAATATATATTCCATCATATATATGTATTCCATCATATATGTATTTTTTATATATATATAATCTCTCAGCCATAAAAAAGAATGAATTAATGGCATTCACAGCAACCTGGATGGAAATGGAGACTATTATTTTAAGTGAAGTAACTCAGGAATAGAAAACCAAACATCGTATGTTCTCACTTATAAATGGGAGCTAAGCTATGAGGATACAAAGGCATAAGAATGACAAGAATGGCCAGGCATGGTGGCTCACACCTGTAATCCCACCGCTTTGGGAGGCTGATGCAGGTGGATCACCTGAGGTCAGGAGTTTGAGACCAGCCTGGGCAACATGGTGAAACCCTTTCTCTACTAAAAATACAAAAATTAGCCAGGCATGGTGGTATGTGCCTGTAGTCCCAACTACTTGGGAGGCTGAGGAAGGAGAATCACTTGAACCCAGGAGGTGGAGGTTGCAGTGAGCCGAGATCACGCCATTGCACTCCAGTCTGGGTGACAGAGTAAGACTCTGTCTCAAGAATGGCACAATGGGCCGGGCGCGGTGGCTCACGCCTGTAATCCCAGCACTTTGGGAGGCCGAGGCGGGCGGATCACAAGGTCAGGAGATCGAGACCACGGTGAAACCTCGTCTCTACTAAAAATACAAAAAATTAGCCGGGCGCGGTTGTGGGCGCCTGTAGTCCCAGCTACTTGGGAGGCTGAGGCAGGAGAATGGCGGGAACCCGGGAGGCGGAGCTTGCAGTGAGCTGAGATC